>NC_092816.1:42501751-42509251 GCF_023375885.2 Dermacentor andersoni
AAGGGGGCACCTTTGTCTAAGAGTGTAAGAGTGTACGACTCAAATGGTGTAAACTTTTCTTATGGTATCTTCGACTGGTCGCCTGTATGCCCCGAAGCAGAGTCGGGTAGATCGGTCGTTTCCCGAGCTCAAAGGTAGGGGACAAGCGCGCAAGCCGAACGTGCGACTCGCTCTCGGAGGAGGAAATTGCTGATGCGAAACCACGTGACTACTGCCAACGTCCGATGTTTCGCCTACCCAAAGCTCCCGGCGCTGCCCAAAAAACCGGCGGACGTGCCGGCGGGACGAACGTTCGTCGAGACGCCAGCATGCAGTGGCCTAGGTTGCCAAGGTTACGGTGGGCCGTCGCCAACAGCAGCGACGCGGCGCTGCGATGACGTTTCAATCTTGATGACTGCTCCGACGACAGGGCTCGGAGCGCCTCAGAGCGCTCCAAGATAGAGGAGAGCAATCGAGAAGAACCAGCCGAACGCAGGGCGCGCACCCTCTTTCAACCAGTCGAAGACAACGCCGCTCGCGAGAGCGCTCCAGAGTGCTCAGAAACGACCAGCCGAAGATAGCATTAGAGTGTATGTGGCAACGGAGCGACAAATCTAGGCCTAATTAAGTTCAGCACAGAGAAATAGGGAATTATGATCTTTAATAAAGAGACGAGTAATTACGTGGTGTCAATTAAACAGCAAGTTATACCCACAGTCAAGCAATACGAGTACTTCGGAACGAAGGAAAGACTTCAAGCACCCACCAAGATAATCTGAAAGTAAACCGGGGAGGCCGAATGCAGCAACGATGAAACATTGAGCACCTTGAGGCCGCAATAAATTTTAGGTGGTGCGTGGAATCTGGAAAGGAGCAATGGTGACAGCGCTAGCGTTCGCGAATGCCATTCTATGCTTAAAATTGGATATCTTGTCTGGGTTGGATGTTAACCAAAGATAGGTAGGCCGGTTGGCTTTGGGAGCCAATGGTAAAACCACAAATGAAGTGGTGCAAGGTGCCATGGGTTGTGCATCTTTTAAAGTCAAAGAAGTGCAGAGCAAAATTAGTTTTGAAGAATGACTCAGGAATACAGATCAAAATAAATGGGCGGCTAAGGTGTACAAATATCTGCACGTGAAAACCATGGATACAGGATGGATGAAGAAGCCAAGAAAGCGGGCAACCAAGTACAGTGTAATTCAAAGTGTAAATAGACATCCAGCAGTCATGAAAAAGAAAGTGACAAAAACAAAGACAGCGAATTTGATGCAATGAATTAATGGAAACAAAAAAGACCGCGGATATTTACACGAATGAGAAGAAAGAAATTAGAAGGGAAAATGTGTACGATAGCACAAAGGGCAGTGTCTTGTTATTTGAGGCTCAAGCTGGTTGCCTAAGGACAAAAACATACCGGAGCAAATATTCGGAACTACATGAGGCATGTGTATGCTGCTGTAAAAATCCGGAGGCCACTTAGCACGTCCTAGTGGAATGCGAAGGGAAGCGCTTGGATGTAATATGGACGGAAGCATCAATCTGTAAGCAGTCGAGATAAGCAAGATACGGTTACAGTATTGGGAGAAAAAAAGAAAGAAAAGCAGAGAAGCGATTGATACGACAGGATCTGTTACAGGCATAGGTAGCTATATAAGGTAAGGTCTGATTAAGAGAAAAAAAAAAGATTAAGGAGATGCATACAAATATGCTAGAATGAAAAGTGCGTATAGCATACCTCAAATCAAGCAGGATAGGTGACTATTTGTCACCGCCCGTTTCAAAGGGGATGCCAATACGAACGCAAATCGTTATCATCATAAAGCCCGATTCGCTTCAAAGAAGGAATACAGCTGACAAAAAAAAAAAAAGAGACAATGAAATAGAACCGCTACATAGCTGTCGCAAATACGTCGGCGAGGACATACAGTGGCGCCATCTATTGGGAGCGCGCCACTGCCGTGCTATGAGGGATAACACAGCGCGCTCCTCCTCGTACTTTGACTGCCGGCGCTCAATACGCGCGAGCGCTGCCCTCGACATTTCTGGAAGTGCCTTCGACACAAAGAAACTTGGTAGCTGCCAGATAACTGGTAACTTATCCTGGGCACGGCGTGGTCCTGGGCAAAATACAGAACGTTCTACACACAACTTGATGCAAAGCGTATATATATATATATATATATATATATATATATATATATATATATATATATATATATATATATATATATATATACCATCGTACAATTGGAAGAATAGCAGTACCAAGAATAAGCAGTACCTACTAGTTCGCCAGTCTGTTCCCTTGTTATATATATATATATATATACGCACGCCGTATCTTTGCAAAATACGATGCAAGGTTGCTATATACAAGTGCGGTCGTCCCAACGGAGTGCGCCGAGCCAGATGCATGCGGTCGCCGCGAACTGTATACAACGGACGAACGGATTATAAGGCTCGCCGTCTGTTGATTCATTAGGAGGTCCGTTAAAAACCTAAAATTGCTAACTATAACTAGCTGCGTTGCGTCGTACAAAAAGGAAACGAAGTACTGCGTGCGCATTTCTCTATGGAAAGGGCACCCAAAGATTGGGAAGCCAGTCTCCGAAAGCAGCATCAGACTTCGCACTTGTGACGGGGGCGTGATACCCAGGGTCGACGTTATTCGGGTCCTGGGCATGTTTGTCGAATTCAACGGCGCGAGCGGAACTGCTCTCCGCAAGATCATCGCAAAGACGGACAACGCTTTCCGCCTCGTTCGCAGAATCGCAGAGGCATGAAGGAAAACAATCTTCTCAGGCTGATCAATGCCTTCGTACTCTGCCACCTCACGTACACGATTTCTATGCACAACTGGCTCAGAGCGGAGCGAGACAAGCTCAACGTTCTTATCCGCAAAATAGCCAAGAGGGCTCTTGGGCTACCCATCAGGACCCATACCGAGGATCTCTTGAAGCTGGGGGTACATAACACCGCCGAGGAGATTGCGAAGCCCAAGAACGCGCGCAACTCAGTCGCCTGACCCCCACAGCGGCAGGTAAACGCATCCTCGAAGAGCTCTGGGTTACCACCCTGCGGAATTCCCGATGGTCAGTACCCCGATCCCTAGGTGCATTCGAGACAAATTCGTAGTGGTCCCTGTGCCCCGAAACGTCCATCCCGTCCACAACGAGGACAGACGCAAGGCCAGAGCGGCAGCCATCCTCAAACAGATCAAGCAACACGGCATTAGAGCAAGCTTCGTCGACGCCGCGGAGTACAGTGACGGGAAGACCTTTGCCGTCGTTGTGGTCGACTCCAGTGGCAAGATTTCCAATGGCGCCTCGATTCGCACTTCAGACCCCGGTGTCGCCAAGCAAGTCGCCATCGCCCTCGCCCTGCTAGACGGTCGTGGGTCCGAAATCTATAGTGATTCCAAAACGGCAGTTAGGGCTTTTTAGAAGGGTTGCATCGCCAAGGAACCTGTTCGTCTTCTTAGCGGCTCGAGTCCACATGCTCTCACAAACCATTCAATTCACTGGTTTCCCGCTCACGTATACGATCGGTCGAGGGTGCTCCCCCGAACCTCAATGAGTCTGCCCACGAGGCTGCGCGTGACCTCACCGACCGTGCTTCCTCTATAAGGAGCACTGACTCCCCTCCTCTCTACGGTCACAGGGACGCTCACGCTACTCACAACGAGATTATTAAATATTTCTACATGTCCAGAAGGGTCTTTCCAACCCCTCACCCCAAGTTGAATAGGGCGCAAGCCGTTTCGCTTAGGCTTCTACAGACCAGCACATATCCGTGTCTGTTCGCTCTCCACGAGGCTTACCCCGACGTGTATCGCGACGACGCCTGCCCGTCCTGCGGCCAGACCTCCACACTACCTCACATGCTCTGGGAGTGCGGGTCGGCATACCCCAAGTTCATCAAGGAGGAGTGGGACTCGCTTCTGCGTAGCCCCGCTCTAGACAAGCAAATCCTGGCCGTCCGGAGTGCCCGCGACTGGGCCGGTGGGCTAGACCTGCCGGTCTCGACGCGGGACTAGCCGGGTGCGCGACGAGTTCACGTCCTCGCCGGACCTGCAATAAAGTTTATTCACTCACTCACTCACTCACTCACTCACTCACTCACTCACTCACTCACTCAAAGGGCACGTGCTACGGCAAGCACCGCTTTACTTGGTTTCAGGTTCTGATATTCTAGCTCTTCTTTCTGCCAGAGACTTAATTGGTAGGAGCGTGTACAGTCGGAGTACCAAAGATTACGAGACGCAGAACCTGAGAAATACAATGGACAGTTTCAACGAAACATAATTGATCGCGATAGCAAGTTTTAGCGTCGCGCTTACAATAATAATAATAATAATAATAATAATAATAATAATAATAATAATAATAATAATAATAATAATAATAATAATAATAATAATAATTTCATGCCAGCAGCAGAAGGCAGAACGCTGGCCTGGGGCCGCATTCTGCGACGATCACTTTCGGCGACATTATCGCCTTCGCGTGACGTAGCGCTCAACCAGCCAATCAGTTCATCTGGTTTTGGTCAACCAGCCAATGAGTGCGAGCCTGACGGCCGAGGCGATAGTATCACTGAAAGTTATCGTCGCAGAAAACGTCCCCCTGGATACACCACCGAGCCGATTGAGCGGAGCGTTGGCGGAGCGTCCACTTCGCTTCGTTGTTTAAAGGGCCCCTCCCTCTCCAGGCGCCATAGCGAATTTTGGTTATACGCTGGAAGTTGTTACGTGTCCTCTAGGAAGCGTTCTGTCGCAAAATATTTTCAAATCGGTTCAGTAATATATGAGATTGAAATATTTCAGCGCCGCGAACCCATGAATACAAGAGGCAAGCTCCACTGCCAAGCGAGACACTCTCGACTTGCCCCGTCTAGCCTCCGCAAGCGAAATTCCTTCCCTGAGTTCTCCCATACTGAATCTCGACTATCGCGAGACGCATACGTCACGGGCCCCGCCTTCATTCTTTTTTACAGCGAAGCTGTATACCTCCACCCTGCAAGGAAATTTTCGTGTCGTAAGCAAAAAACTCCCCATACGTTGACTGATCCCGAAGTTAGTGCAATGCCGGGCCGACCCGCGGCGGAGGTGAAGCAGGCGTTAAGCACTCCCCATACGTGGACCGATCCCGAATATTGGGAAGAAGTTACCCATTGAAGCGTCCCAGGGTGTCATACGAGGGTCGTTCAACTCAATCCGGGACTTTTTTTCTTTCCTGGTTTAAATGGACGCCTAGGTTGGAGGTTTTGTATCCAGTAGAAAGTTGCACCTGTGTCCTGTTACTGGTAGACAGCGCTCATTTCCCGCGCTTCTGAATAGACTGTTATTCAAGATGGCGGACAACAGTGTGAACGTCTACGTGGAGCAGCGTGTTGTGATGAAGTTTTTGGTGAAGGAGGGCATAAAACCTGCTGAAATTCACATAAGACTTCAGGCTCAGTACGGTGATGAGACACTCAGTCGCAGTAATACATATGAATGATGTAAGCGCTGCAAAGGTGGCCGTATCTCTATTACTGACGATCCCGGTCGTGGTGGATCACAACCCACGGTAGTCATTCCTGAGAACATTTAGTTCGTGAAGCAGCTGATCGTGGACAAACGTCGCATAACCTGTCATGAAATTGCAAGGGTGTGTAATCTGTCGTTAGGAACAGTGAACACAATAATTCATGATCCTTTGTTGTTCCGAAAAGTGAGTGCACGCTGGGTCCCAAAGCAGCTGTCTGCTTTTGACAGACACAGAAGAGTTGAAGTCTGTGGAGAACTGAGGGAACGCTATGAAAGGGTAGGCCAGGATTTTCTGAATCGCATCATGACATGTGAGGAAATATGGGTTACCCATTTCACCCCAGAATCCAAAAGAGCATCGATGCAGTGAAAGCATACGGAATCATCACCTCCCAAGAAATTTCGAACAGTTGAGTCTAGCTGCTGGCAAAGTGATGGCAAGTGTATAGGGAATTCACGTTGATTTTTTACCCCATGGTGCCACTATCAACAGTGAGTATTACTGCCTTGTTCTATGTGATGTGCGCAAGAGTTTACGGAAGAAACGTCCGGATTTGATCACAGCGGGTGTGGTCCTTTTGAAAGACAATGCACGACCGCATACCGCTCAACGCACATTCTAAACAATCCAGGCTGGGAGATATTACCCTACCCCCCCGTAGTCTTGACTTAGCACCAAGTGATTTCCACCTGTTTGGGCCCCTGAAGGAATTCCTTGGAGGAAAACATTTCAACACTGATGATGAAGTTTTAATGGTGTCCTACAATTGTTCCGTGGTAATAGCCGATCTCCACGGTGAAGTGCTGTCCCAGGGCGTGTGGCCGCTCGACTCGGTACGTGATCTCGCGAGCCAAGCTGTCTGCCCTTTCATTTCCTTCTATTCCCGTGTGTGCCGGAATCCAGATTAGTTTGCGGGTTGCGGTGTGTCTGAGGTGTTCTGCCTTGCGGAGGACAGCTAAGGCAGCCCTGCGGATTCTACCCTTTGTGTAGTTCCTGCATGTCTCTTTTGAATCCGTTAAAATGACCATTGATTTGTCTTTTCGATAGCCCTCAGCCGCCGCCAGCGCAACAGCGACTTCCTCCGCTTCCACTATCCTGGCGCTACGTGTAGTTGCGCAGGTGATTAGCTTGCCTGCGTTGTCGACCACTACCGAAGCTGCCTTAATGTAATTTGTGTGTCTATTCCATGGATGGACCAAATAGTTTTCTCTCTCTCCCTTTCTCTCTCGCGAGTCCAGAGGGCTCGCGAGAGGGCCGTAAGGTTTCACCTGATGGTCCCCGAGTGGGCCTAGCCAGGTGCCGTGGAGCTTGCTTACGTCTATAGTGGACCGAATAAAGTTGTTTCTCTCTCTCTCTCTCTCTCTCTCTCTCTCCGTGGTAATAAGAAATCTTTCTATGCCGAAGCCTTCCAGGGGTTAGTTAAACGCTGGGATAAGAGTATAACTGTAGCTGGAGGTTATCTGGAAAAATAAATCCCTTTTCGACAATTTGAAATTTGTTCTTCTATTTGTTTTTTTTTAAAAAAGTCCCGGATTGACATGAACGACCCTCGTACCACCGCTAATCGAAATGTGTCGCAGACTCCTAAAACAACAGCACGAAACACGGATTTGAAATTTCGTGAAAAATAGGGAAAGTTTTAAACGCAATGCGTTGCAACACTTTCGCTTTCCTGCTTTAAATTCAAGTGTTGTGGATAATTACTAAACACTCGTTTTTTTCATGTTTTCGTGCATTGTACGAGATTCGTAGTTTGTTTCGTCGGTAACCACGGTGAGCTATAAGCAACATATCTTGTTTATATCTGGGGAAAATTAGGGGCATGGTATGGGTAATGAGTAGGAAATGTTCCGAATGGGTGCGGTAAATGCGCATTTTCCAGTAGAATACGTATGCAAGTGGTCAACCGCGTTATTAGTCTGTTTTACGAGCCGTGTGAAACTTAGTCGCCCGCGCTGTCATAATTGCAACTTAAACTGCATGAGGTCAA
>NC_092816.1:42814251-42954251 GCF_023375885.2 Dermacentor andersoni
TCGCCATAGTAGACGACTCGCCGGGCTTTTCGCCGATTGCTTTGATTGCGCATGCGCCGAAAGACTTCACGAGGTGCCGTGGGGCTCTCCGTATAGCGATGCCACGGCTCCCACGTTCCTGCTAGCAGTGGCCGCGACTGTACATAGTATGCACGCGCCTGTGATTTCCATGTGGGCGCGCACGTCTCACGGCATCACTCCGTAATTATGTAAATGCCTTTGCCACACTATCGTTGTATTCAGCCTTCACGTACTTGTATACATTCAAGATCGTTGTATATCATGCTACGATTCGTGTATGTGTAACTGTGTGTTTCTGTTCTTCTAAGCAGCATTGTGTTTGTGAGACCGTGTGGACTGCGTACAGTGCTCAGTGATATGTATACGTTATCGTGCTCGTATAGTAATGCCTGATCATTTTGTCTCAAAATGTTCGCATCGCCTTTTGTTGGAACAAGCTTTTTCTAAACAGTAAATCGGCCATAAATTGACAATACGGAAAGGTGCGGGGGGGGGGGGAGGTACTTAATAGTGAAAGAAAGCTATAGCTTTAATGAAATCTGAGCCACAAGAAGGCCTATCTTTAAGAGAAGTGAAAGGGTCGTTCGGTTTCCGCGTACAATTCTGCGCCCGTATATGGCCAGCTTCTCCGTCCCAGCGTCGTTCTCTGATAGCTGAAGACGAGCGCGAGCGGACGTGTCGGCTGACGCGTGCTCGGCCCCAGCCGTATTGTTTATACAATGGTTCCGAGGTACATGGACAGAGCTATATTTAGTTTCACCAGAAAGGGCTTGCCGGCGAGGAAATGAAACGGCCCGGCGTAAAACTGGAGGCGTGTCTGGCAGTCCCGGCTTTACACGCCGAAGTAGGAACAATGGAGCATGGAAATGTAGAAGTAGCGAGGAGACGGTCAACTTGAGAACGAAAGGAAACGAGCAGGGCCATATATGTATATATATGTAAATAGAGAGAGAGAGAGAGAGAGAGAGAGAGAGAAAGAGTGCGTGCGAGTCGCGAGGACGGGATTGATGTCCGTGAACGGTCCCGTGCCGGTGACGTGGCGAGGGATGCCAGGAAGCACATGGTTGCCGGAAAACGAAAGTATATTGGTTAAGAAATTACGGAGTGGAAATGTTGGCATCGACCGCGATGCGGTCGCTGGTTTTTTCACAACGTTAAATTGTCAAACGAACAAAGGGCAATTATTGTATGAAATGAAACATTTCAGAAAACTTGCACTTCGCAGCCAAACGCGGTGCGGTCAGCTTTTTGGGGCTGAAAAATCGATCGTTGCGTTCGTGTAAACGCTAGAGCCGACTTCAGTCAAACCTTCTGCGAGTAAGGGGTTGGTTGACTCGCGAAACCCACTAGGCAAGATCAACGGAAACCCTGTCGGGTCGAGCTGGGTCAGCTCGACGTCTAAATCCACCCGCTATAACGTCGAGTTCACGTAAACGAAGCTCCAGCTCAGCCCGACCGCGTATGCAGGTATATTTTCAACCACGAGTAAACCCACCCCTTGAATCGTATTGAGCGAGCTCGCCTCGACGCTCACCCGGCTCGACGACCGGTTTTCAGCGCATCAAGTCGACCCGTCCTTTGTGATCCGTGTGTAAACGTATACTATAAGTTCGCGTGCGTGCTTGTGTGCGCGTGTAGCTGTAAGGGAAAAAGGAGACGTGGTCACCGCTGCTGCCTGTTGAGACGACGCGGGAAGTGTCGGGCAGCACGAAAGCAGCTATATAGAGAGAGCGAAAAGAGTGGGCAAGGTGGTCTGAAACGAGCAATGACAGGGTGTGGTTCCCAAGAGATATCCAATTCAAGCGCCATGAGAATCGATCACACTTCGCACGTGCGAAGGGCAAGCCGAAAGGCTCGTTCCGATGGCTCCCTCCCTACTTTCCATGTCTCTTTCCACATCGCGAAAGGCACGACATGGAAAGGCTGTGTCTTCAATTACCCCCGTGGAAGACGAAAATAGACGGGCCAAACACTGTACTACACTGCTTGGCTCCGTAGCTCGCGTTTATCGTCGACATCCTGCGCGAAAGCACTGTCAGGGCCACTTTTGCTTTGGTAAGAGGGCATGCGGGGTGGACGATGCAGTTGGAAATCTGGCAATGGGTATAAGAGTGGGGAGGAAGCTTTATTTTTGGGTACACGTTTCGGCTATGGAAGACAGATATAATACTAAAACGTGATGGTGACCAGTGCGACGGACCACACGAAATTTACAAGAATTAACTCTTAAAGAATGTCCCTGTAAGAAAGAAAGCATAATGAGGCATTGCAGATGCCTTGACAATGTTTCTCCCGAGTGTTTCGCTCTTAAGCTTGGAATGTAGAGTGAATACGCTATAACTTACACTTGCGTTTAGTTGCACAGACTTAAGAAAGTACGTGTAGTCGTCACGGGCTCGGCATTATGTTTACGGCCGGCAATAAGTTAGATTAGATATACGCTGGTACGCAGAGGGAAGGGGCAGTTGAATGGTATAAGAAGTCAAGGTAGTCCAACGTCCTCGTTAACGGCACCTTGCTTCGGAGACTAACACTAATCTAATAATGATCGTCCTGGAGTACTGAGCTCTTGTCAGAGAAGGCGTAAAAAGTGCCCATGAAAGTTGAAGTGACGGGTGCTTTTTGCGCAATGTCGACGTGTTTTACCGTCGCGCTGGTCTCCGGAGCAAGCAGCCGTTTAATAAAACGTTGGACTATCTTATGTGTAGCAGCTTGTATGTAGTTCCAGAGGACGAAGAAGGTGGGTTCTCTGTCTTACCGCATGAGCTACTACGGTATAAGACCTGTAGGATGTTATGCAAATCATAGTAACAAGATTGTATACCGCCATATACGAGTAGTTTATAAAGTTCCGTTTAGCGTTGCGTCGCTATTATGTAGGGCAGAATTGTCATTGAACAAAACAGCGATTAACTAAGGAAAAAAAAACGATTGTTGTCTGGTGGAACACCGTCTAACCTTTCGACACGCCGCAGCTGTTGCAGGTGGACACTTCATGTTGTGGTCGAGACGCGGCATAAATGCATCACGTGCTTAAATCGGCCTTCGATTATCTTCCATAAAGGTGAACAGTCATGCCAAAATCTTTATCATTCGAGAGTGTCAACGTGTCTCCATGATTGACAGGTTGGCCCGGCCTTCTCTTGAGCATGCGCAGGTAGTTCTTGTTTATTCCTTCTAGTCCGCTATTGTCGCACCTTTCAGTTTATTGTCGGCGTTTGTGTTTTGTTTTCGTTCTTTCTTGTGCCCGTGTTTTTGTGCTCCTCCTGCCTTTCTTTACCACGGATACCGATTACCGTACCAACTTGTTTGGCTTTCTATCGTCCTCGTGTCTTTTTCGGAGCTAAGTAGGGTAGCCAACTCACATAACTTTGGAAAAGGCCCAGTGTTGCACGGTGGCTCAGTGGCCTTGACCTTCAGCTGCGCAGCACGAGGTCGGGAGTTCGACTCCCTGCCGCTGCGGCCGCATTCCCGACTGCGACCTTGGGCAGGCTACGAAGATGCCCGTGTTAAAAAAAAAGAAAGAAAACACACACACCTTAGGGTGCACGTTATTGAATCCCGAAGTCTTTGACATTTTGTTCCGGAGCCTTTTATTACGGTGCCTCTCGTAGCCCCCGCACTTCTCTGCTACGTAAAACCCAGCAATCGGATCTGTAGTTAAAAATCTTTACGAGAAAAACACCTCGAGTCCGCGGCAACAGCTAAAGGACGCAGAACCGCGCTGCATTGCGGCGCAATTTAGTCCGCACTGTTTCTTCATCGAGAGTAGCCAGCAGCTAACCCATACGGGCCCCGTCACGCAGTAGCGACAGATCTGCCAACGGAATGACTGAACAATGTGTATCGGTTTCCGAGGCCCTCCGCCGCAAGGTAGCATCGAGCCTGTTCGATCAGGAGAGAGCTGCACCGCTACCGCGGCAACCGAGAAGCCACTCCCCAGTAAAAACCTCGACGGAAACGGCGGCAAGAGCGCGGCAAAAGCGGAACTGTTTTCTCTTCTGACGCACGCGGCGACCGTATATCGCGCTGTGCGATCCGCACGCACGCACGCGCGCCGGGAGGAGGAGGGAGAGCACGCGAGGGGGAAGGCGCGCTGTTGGGCGCACCTGAAGCGCGACGGTGCAGCAAGCGACGTCGCTGCTCGTGTAAGGTACGCACGGGGCAGCGGAGGAGGCGCCGGAGGCACATCGCATCGCCACCTCTGCTCTCTCTCTCCCTTTCCACCACGCGCGCGCGCGAGCGAGCGCTCCAGCTTCGTTATAAACGCGTCGTCGCCGCTCCGGACAGCCTAGAAACGTAAAGACGTGCGACAGAGATAGGCGCACCCGGCGGCATCGCGGGCGCCTTCGTTTGTTGTTTTTTTGTTTTGTCGCTTCACTCAACCCGTTCGCGTGAACGACGCCGCGGTCCTGTTAAGTGACTGATCCGCGTACAGGGCAGCAGCCACGCTACAGTTCCCCCCTGTTACGCACCGTCGCCTACATCCCGACTGAAGTTCCCAAGTGGAAGTGAGCGAACCATAACTGCGCGACAAAGCGTCGGCTGCGTTTATTGCTTCGTGCGGTCCGTCCCGTACTGGTCGTTGTTTTCTGAAGACCCCTGTGCCTTCCGTGAATGCTCGAACGGAAGAGGCTGCCGTCCTTTCCTCCCTCGACGACGACGACGACCGAGAAAGATCGTTGCCCCTCGACGAATACAACATTTGTGCGCGAGACGGCGCGATCGATGCGGACAGAACGCCTCGTCGTTGTTTAGTGCGTGAGTGAGTGCGCTGTGATAGGGTGCTCTCGTTCTCTCGGTTTAGAGCGGTGTACTAATTTTTTCGGAGGGCGATTAAATCTCGCTCATTGGTTGTGCGTGAAAAAAAAAATCTGGCAGAAAAGTCATCATGGAGGAAACGGCGGGTGACAAGACGTCCTTCCAAAGCGTCAACTTGGAATCGTGGGACATTGTGGTGATCGTCGCGTACTTCGTGGGAGTGATGGTCGTCGGCATCTGGGTGAGTGTGCGATCGTCTCCCTGCATCCTCGTGATTGACGCGATAAAGCCGCGCGGAGTGTGATGGCACGAATAATAATAATAATAATAATAAACGAATAATTGCAGCGACCTTCGAACGCCGTCGGACGGGCTCGCAGAGGTGCTTTGCGCACGCTAGGAAGGATGAAAATAAATTTGCCGCGATGCATCCGTGGAACGGGTGCGACAATTGTACAGCCGCCGTCATACCTAACCCGAACAATGCATATACGCATTGATGGCGACTTAACTTTAACGAACCCGGGCAGTATGGCGTAGACATCGAATGGTGTGAAAGAGTGAAATAAAGACTCGTTGACCTATAGTATGCGTTCGAGGCCCCGCACCAGAGTTCTCGGGCACCCTTAGCAAACGCATACACACACGGAGGCACAAGAAGTGGTTTGCGTCTGGGGCGTTCTCATTAAGTATGACGGCGACCGTACATGAAAAACGGACACTCAGATACGCGTAAACACCTGTGTCATCCCGTCGTTCATTCTGCATGTCGGTTCGCCCTTTGCTCGCGCTCGACTGTTTCTCGCAGCTTTCATCCGTCCTGGTGTCAACGCACTAACTCGGCCGAAGAGTTTGACTAAATGTTCGCGGCTTCAATAAAAAAAAAGGGGGGGGGAGGGGAGGGTGAAGGGGGTGAAAAGCGATATCTGCAGCGTGATGTTCTTCCGATGCACGAGTACCGTTTACGAAAATAGTGTCCGGTCGTCAATGAGCATGCGGGTATACTTTCGCGTTTCTTGACAAGTCGCGAAGTTGACGCGTGTTTTTTTTTTTTCCTTCCCTGAGGATTCGGCCAGAGTTGCATTGTACAGTTTGCGTGCTTGTTAGCTTACGCGAACTATACCCGGGAGTTTGCTATATCGAAAGAATTGACGAGGGAACGTAATGGTGGGCTTCGCGACCTATGTACGTTATTATTACAGTTAAGTTTAACTGGTCGCACTGAAGAGTTTACACGTAAAGAAACGGCGCCGGAATCGTTCCAGTTGCGTGACCTGACGCTTGACTGCGTCGAGGGCAGTGGCAGGGGAACAGTACCGCTGGATCGAGCAGGTGCACGACACGTATGTCCTCGTGTGTGGTCTTTCCAGTTGGTGTTATATGCTCTAAGAGGGCAGAGGATATTTAAAACCGGAAAGAGATTTTCTTTTTTTTCTAGTTTCCTTACCCGCATAGATGACAGTGCGGTGAAGACACAGGTTGTATATGTGGCAAGGATAACTGGCACTTAAACAGACAAAGTTTATGATTGTGCATAACTTCTGGAGGCGTGAAATCTGTTCACTTGCAGGTGTGTGTACTCTTACACTCCGTATTCGGCTTCCAAATATTTTAAGAATTATTTTCTTTTCTTTTAAGAGGGGCGTTCACTCTCGCCATGGCGCCGGTTCATTTTTTAAGCACTTCTTACCTTAATTTTACTGACACTGTTGTTTCTACAGTTCCCTATCGGTGTTGTTGCAGTTAACGCGGTTTCAGATGACGTACCGGCAGCGCGATGAATATTGTGCCTATCGTACGCGTATGGCATAAAGCGTTTGAGCACGTGATGTCTGCTCGAACTGTTCTGCCCTTCTCCTGTATCGAGACATTGGTCATTTGCCCAAGCTTAGGAATAACCCGTGTCCCAATTTCTTATCTTCGTACTCCAGCCGATTGTCTTCTTTCTCTCCAACAGTGGGCGCCTTCCCTTTGCACGCATTCCGTTCTTCGATAGGCAGCCGCATATCTGCCTCACTCGTTACGTGTTCCGTCCAGCCCATTTATTTTTCCTAAGCTTATCTTGAAGGTTACCTACTTGAATATGACCTCTGAACGATGCCGCTATCTCGTTGCCACTTAGCGTGCGCGATAGTTACGAGTGCGAAAAACTATGACACAATTGGAAGAAGAGTCGTACGTAGAGGAGCTGGAACAATAAAGTTTTCGGAGCGAAATGAATAATGTTCTCGAAAATTTGGCTTTGAATTCGGAATTTAATATCATATATCTTTTTTCTTCTCTATGTAGCGGGACCAGGATACAATGAATTAAAAAAGAAAACATAATATAGATGCTGGGGGAACTGAACTGGCCAGCTTCCGAACGAACACGATTAATCGCGGACGGTTAACGCAATTCGTATAGTTGTAATCGCTCATGTGTTGGTCGCACGAAAAAAAAAAAAGAAATCTGGGGCCTCGTTAACAGGCTGTACTGATTTCATTGTGTTCGGTTCGCGGCCAAATCGATTACGTGAGAATCGCAAAATTTTTAATCTAATTGCTCAGAACGAGTGTAAAAAACAGCTATACTGATTCGTGTTTGAGATCACCAACGTTCTCCGCAGCATGAACCGAAATAGCAGCTATAGGGGATCGCGGCGTAGGTCGCCAGCACGCATGCAGGGCTGCCAAATCGTTCCCTCCTCCTGCCGCGAGCTACTGTCGAACTGGGCGAGGGCGCAGGGAATCGTGCCTAATGACGCGCACTGACCGCGAAGCCACGCTGCAGCCGAAGCGGTGCAATCTTTACAGCCGGCGTACTAAGTGCTCTCGCGGAGGGCGAGGTCGCACACGTGTCGCGAGCATTGCCCATCGGTTTCGCTTGGTTCGAATCGAGGCAGGAAAAAAAAAAAGAGCGAAGGAGGAAGAACGTGGGCTGTGCCTTTGCAACCGATGTTGCCGAGCAGCAAAGGGGTGTGCGACGTATCTTGGTGGACTCTTCCATGCCTGTAGGAAGCTCTCCTACCGTGCGCCCGTTCCGAGTACAGGAATTACGCGGTTGCCAATTGTAGATCGGACCATGTCGGTGCGAGCAACCGTGTAGCGTTTACAAATGTATCGGAATCGCACTTCGTAGTCTATACGCCGGTTCTCAGGCTTCCAGTGCTTCCGCACCTCCTCCTTTTTTTTTTATTTTTACTGCGTAAGGCAGCGAGAAATTCACCTTGGTGCCGTTTGTTTTATGTTTTTCGTTTTGTTTTCTACAGCCAAAACAGGGGGGGGGGATGGGGGGTTGAAATCACTATTGTCGTAATGGGCATTGGTTTATCACGATGATAAACACCCGCCGCGGTGGCGTTCTGCTGCTGAGCACCAGGTCACGGGTTCGATTACCATGCCAACCGCACTTCGATGGGGATGGAATGCAAGGACGCCCGCGTACCGTGCTTTGGAAGGACGTTGAAGAATCTCGTGTGCCCCCCAAAAAGTTAATTCGGAGCACTCCGGGGCCCCGCATAAGCTACTGGGCAGCTTCGGGACGTTCAACCCCAGAATTTATTTCGGCTAGTGTAGATATAATTAGATTAGATAACATGGCGCTAAATCGAATGCTGGGGTAGGTCCCCGTTAATCTTTTGTCATGCGACGCGCGTTCTTGCGCTCTTGCGTTTTTTGGTTTTCATTTGATTTATTCATTTTCTGAAAGTGCCCAAGAACAGCTTTACGCATTAACATTGGTGCACTTGTGTTAACGCAAAAAACATAAAACCGGTTTTAGAATGCACGAGCTGTCATTGTGTGTGAGAAAGAGGGGAAGTGCATTTTTTTTTTTAATGATCGCTAACGAGGTTTCCATCCTCCGCGAAACGATCCAAGGGGGAAGCTCGTACCGTTTGCGTTGAATAATACATTTTAGTTTATCCGTACACAGAACACACACGTACAGCGTATACAAGCGCGTTGTGTAAAGTATATAGCCAAGAAGTCCGGTGCAACCTTGCGTGTTCTTGGCAAGCCTATATTGTGTTTCATCGTGTAGCTCTGTTGACTAGAATGATAATGTATTACACCTGAGAGGCTACAATAGGTAAAATGCGGCGTGAACCTCGCGAGACAAAATGCATGAGAGCCTTAATGACTGGAAGAAAAGCGGTGAGCTCGGTTTGAGCCGGTTTGTTCTACTCTAGGCAACTATACTCGTAGTCAGAATAAGGGGGAGAGTGAAATAAGATTGAGATGAAGGAAAGGACGACGAAGGCGTTTAGGAAGGAAACGATTTTTATGCGCGTGAATGAAGAAGAAAGCTGGAATCGCTTTTTACAGTCCGAAATGAAGCTCACTGTCAGAAAAGCCACAGGGGCCTTCATGGCGTGGCTGGCAGAAAAAGACTCCGTGTCGGTTTCACGTGTCCGTGTCGTCGCGTCAGGATCACGGGAAAACCGTTACCGATATAACTTCGAGAACCAAATAGTCCTTATAGTCGAAAGTGTGAGAGAAATAAGCGAAAGCGGCACCAAGCGCGTTGAGCCGTTCTTGCTGGTGTTAACAACTACAAACGCTGAAAAGCAATGACGCCCTATCGTCTTTTTTTTTTCTTTTTGTGGACTCCGATGCGCTGAAGACATGTGCTTTCCCACCACAAGAGAACTCGTGGGAAAGTAAAAACAGGATCTGTAAAGTACCCTTTCCAAGTGTTTACTTCCATTTCTTTTTCGTTCGTTCGTCCATCGACACTTTTGCTCCTATGAATATTTGACAGTCATAAGTATCTACACGATCTATCACACTTGTTATCTATCAATGCCAGTGGTATTTGCATATCATGTCCATTATCGAGGTCTTGCCAGCCAAGTAAATATCAACGCCGAAACCTAATTACAATGTAGCCACCAAGGAAGAGTGAGACCGAGTTATACGCAGCACAGCTCTGGGCTGTCCATCAGGCCCGCGACGCTGCGGAGGGGCATGGACTTTCTGTCCCGACGTGGGAGCGGCTCACTACGCACTAATCGCGTGCACCGACGGACTCAAGAAAGTTATCCATCCATCCATCCATCTACCCACCCACCCACTCGGTGAAGCTGAAGGGGTGTTTGACAGAGACCTGTTATCTTTAGCGATGACTAGCTTGTCATCATGGAAGTGGAAGTATAACATCACGTAAACTGTGTGCACTTGTTTCCCCACTACAAAACGTTTCTTTCCTTAGCATTTTCTGCCCTGAATCTGAGAGGAGAGACGCTGGCATCAGGTTCGGCAGGCATCCCGTCTTTTTCTGCGCATTGTGCCCAATGCCCGCAGTTTGACAGAATTGAGAACCACAATTTCCTTTCTTAAGAAAGCAACGAACAAAAACAAACCCTACTAGAACGCTTATCTCACCACAATTGAAAGACTTTTGCACGGCAGACTGGGCGTCCACAGCTGCCAGTGTCCCAGTCGTATCCATGGGGCCGGGCCAGAACACCGGTTTGAGCATCACATTAGATGAGCTCTTGAGAACTGCGAACTACTTGCCTATTCTCATTACTTCGCAAACGTTTAACGACTTCGAGCATCATGCAGCATACACTATACTCAGTCGAAGTGCCATTAAAATATATTGCTCTTACACTAACTGTGAATGAGTTTGTATATTTCCGCACTGAGAGCGACATGGTCCACTGGACTGGTTCGGTTAACGAGTGTTCTACGACCCTGCGCAACAGCATGCCGTGCATAAAGAACGGGTTCTCTGCAGCGACTCGATAACGAGGCCACGGCGATCAAAGTTTGCATGCGTCGGTGGTCGCCCTTTTCTCGGCGCCGCGATGTTCCCACGGGAAAGCATTTGAATTCAAGGCCACTGCATCACGACTTGGATGAAACACTAACGTACGCATTACTGCTTGATTCAATATGACAAAGACACGCACAGCCTGCTTTTCTTCTCCTAGTGTGAGAGCAGATGCTCGTCACTCACCGCTCGTTCGTTAGTCTTTCCGACAAGTTATTACTTGTGCCTTGTTTTCCGAAATTGAAGTTATACAAACCTTCTTTCAGCCACCCTGGAAAGATTCGAATGCGGCTGTCAACAACTGAGATTTTGCAAACTCCTGGTAGTTGGATGCCCGGCAGAGAAACGCTATAACAGGGAGCTTTCGTCCACGTTCGTTTCTTTATATTAAAAGGTGCCTTCTGTAAGCAGTCTGTTAATCTGAATGATTTCAGTTCCAAACTGTTAAGATACTAAGGCCATTGGCCCAGGCAAATGAGCATGCCTTAAAGGATGTCTGTCTCCGTCGGATCCCTGCTTACGTCCAGATGATAATTCCGGCATTGGAATTCTGACGAGAGCAACAGAAGACAGACTGCATGACCACGGAGCCAGCACTGCACTCTATCGACCGTTCGCGTAGGGCGGCGCGCCATGCTGCAACCGCCAGACGCACTCGTCCTTTTCGTCTCCATTCTCTTCGTCCATTGCTGCCGCAATGACGTAAGTGATTGCGACGTTGCGACCGCTCCGTCATATCTTGGGGCAGCGTGCGTTATTTTTTCTTTCTTACGCCTGCGACAGCCTTTCAAGGTAGCTTCCACCGCCTCGCGTCTCGCTGCCTATCGCACCTTGTTATCAGTGTGTGCATAAGCGCTATCGGGATCGTGCTCGTCATTCTGGCCGTAGAGTTCTTTTGTTTTTAACGAACAAGGAGGTTTGCTTTGTGACAGGGAGAACCTGCGCTTCCCGGCGCTCCAGTATTAAGGGTAGTTCAAAAGATAATGTCGTCGTACCTTGCTCTTCAGGCCCAAGCCTCCCGCGTAAGCACATCGCGACACTATCTGTCGATCTTTTCGTTGACCGCTTAGGCGTGGCTTGGCACGAAAAATATGTTGGACTCACCCATTGTAATGGGTGGACTTCTTGTGGTTACTGGAACTACAGCTTAATTGAGGCGTCGAACTACCGCACCAGGAAGCCCTCCGGGGAGCACATTATCCGCTGCCAAATTCAACAACAGAATCTCGTTGTCCGCTGCAAGCGGTTGAAGTTTGCGTTTATACCTACCTATATTAGAAGGTTACTGAGCGTTGGATATTAATTCCGGCTGTCTCGGCTCGCGTTTCGGAATTTGTATTGCAAATGTTGTTTACTAAAATATATTACGTTAGGGTAATATAGATTAATAGGTGTATAGATCATACTAATTGCTATATTACCTTAACCTTTGATCACTTGGAGTGTCCAATTAGTTCAGGTCTGCTATTAGACTTGACCGTAAAAGTAAGCTTGCCTTAACAAGGAGTGCAAAAGAATGGGCAGTTCCTAGTGACCACACCCATTAAGGGGGGCAAGCTTTATACAGTTTCCTATTATATGCACTATGTCCAGTTTATCTACGCTGTCACATACACGCAGAGTGTTTAATTCTATCATTACACCCCGACCAGCACAGAGCGGCTGGTTTCACAATGGGAAAAACAGGACACGTTCCCGAACTATTGCTATCTGAGATGATCGCCGCGTGAATAACGTTGCGCAGGACGGGTGCGCCAGGGCGCATGCGCACACACCACTTTCCCTTACGCGGAATGCGCAAGAATGAAAAGTGGGGGAACGTCCTGGCATTCGATTAACCGCTACACACAGATTCTAAGATGCACGTTGGATCCGCATTTTTTTTTTTGTGCCTCAAATGAGCGTTTTCAGCACTAGTTCGAAACGAACTGGTTGTTGCTAGTGTGCTAACTCGCTGACTTAAAGTGAGTTTTACACAAGGGATTTCAAAATTTCTTTAAATTTAATTCTTTGGCAGCGCCGTTCCATGTGATCTTCTCGAGAAGAACTCGTAAAATGAATATTTCCTTTTGGCGGGAGCTCATCAGTCTTTAAAGAAGCAACGTTCTTACGTTGAAATGAAAAAAATAAAAATAAAACCCGAAACCAATAAGTCGGCCTCATTGAGTTCTGAAGGAAGTCCTTTCATATTTTGCATCGCGTTTTCCAAATAACGTCGAAAACTTGCTTCCCGCGTGTCACAGAAAACGTAAATATTGATGTGAGTTAATAGTTGAACTAACACAGCCACTTCGCTGAGGGAATAACGTACGCAGCCAATCGTAACTAAAGCACCGTTCTCGATTAAAGGCACTGCCAAACTGCATCTTAATCTCTCATATAGGATTTATTTATTAATAAAAGGAAAATAAGACATCCAGCCAAACATAGCTAAGTGCTTTATTTACCATACAGAAATTAGACTGTACACTTCCTTCTGATTTCTTTTCATGCCAATAGAGGGCTTGCACATGAAATTTCAGACCTCATGTTCGTCTTCGAGTGCGCTTGTGTAGATGGGTGAGCCTGAAACAAGCAGATTAAGCGTAGCCTTTCGCCATACTGGTAGTACTCCCAACATCGCTGCTGCGACTCCGAGGAGGAGGAGGAAAGAGAAAAGTAGAAGGCAGGGAGGTTAACCAGAATAATGTCCGGTTGGCTACCCTACACCGGGGGAATGGGAAAGGGGAAAGCAATGATCACAGGGAGAGAGGAGGGAAGGAAAGAAGGAAATTGCGGCAAGTTCGCTGACGCGTGTGGTCTTACAGAAGTTGCATTAAGCTGCGACTCCGAAGTGAGACATTATGCCAAGCTCTTCGCAGAATAACTTACCTTGCGTTTATTTTGTATGAGGTTGATGCCCGGTTGAACCATTTTGTATCTACAAAAAGAAATTAAAGTTCTCTGCAACTTTTGACACCACGCTGAAGGAGGAGAGAAAACATGAGGTCAAAGGCAGAGAGGTTACCCAGATTAAGTGTCCGGTTTGGTATACCCTACACAGGGAGATGGGGTAAGGACAGGAAATATAAGAAAACAGGAGAAGACAAGAAAAAGAAAAGAATACATCAGTCCGCACATTCTACAGTTTTTCAATGAGTCCCATTTCTTTTAAAAAGCACACTAAGGCTTTTAAAGCAGTTCGAGCCGACGTAGGCTGGGACCAGGCTCCAAGAATTCTGGCTTCCGTAAGGAGACGGTTGTCAATCTTGTCGAGCGCGGTACTGAGGACCTTTCTTTCTGAATTGAAACGACGACAGCTACACAGAAAGTGCGCCCTAGCGTGTATTTGCACCCGCATACTTCACATTGTGGACTTGTGGCCATTCCAATGAGGTAGAAGTACGCATTAGTAAAGGCTACTCCAAGTCACAGATGACAAATGAGTTACCTCCAGTCGTGGCACGCGACGTGGAAGGCAGAGCTTCAGATGCGGATTCAGGGAACAAAGGCGCTGCTTTTTAGAGTCTGTTGAATTTCACTGGGCCAACTTAAGCTCGCAAGCGAGGGCACGGAGCTTTCCCGCTGCGTCTGTTCTTGAAATCGGGATAGCGACGCAAATGCCACTGTTCTGTGAGGATCGAGCGTCTGCGTCTGTTTGCTCGTTTCCAAGGATACCACCATGGCATGGAAACTATTCAAATACGATGTCATGTCCTTTTTGAACTGCCAGATGGTAAATTTCTCGTGTTTCCGCGATGACTCGTTCGTGGAGTCCACTGCGTAATGCAGAGAGCAAACTCTGGAGGGCGATCTTGGAATCGCAGAAGTCGGACCATTTCTGGGGCGCTTCCTGATTGATCAATTCAATTTCTGCACGCAGAGCTGCAAGTTCGATGCCCATCGTTGATGTCAAGTGCGATTTCCTGAATTTTATCCCTGTAGATTTTGCTGGGACAAATACTGCAGTTGCTGAACTAGAGTGCATGACCGGCCCATTGGCGTAAACATGTGAGCGGTCACTGTGGGCTTCCTGCAGTAGCAATAGTGCTACTACAATAATGCTACTGGTAGCAAAATGCCTCCTTCATTGCTGCTGGCGGCATTTGCGCCTTCTTCTTGATGCCTGGAATGGTAAGGCACAGTCCAGGTGAGTGCAGAGACCCCAGTGGCAACGAAGGCCATGCTGTTGGGACGTAATTCGATACTAGCGATGCTCCGGGAGTAGTCTGGAGACGGCTAAAACTCGTATGCGGCCTAGTTGTTGACAGGCAAGTAAGATGGGGAAAGAGTACCCTTGCGACATGCCCAATTTGTCGAATAGCAGATGTGCAATATCAGGCAGCTTGGTTTCGTACATGGCAGTCGGCGCTCTAAGAGACCCCGCTGCCGGATATTATACATCTGCTATGTTGTTACCACCACTGATTTATTCTTTGCAGGCCTATGGTTCCGGCACGAAAATTGCATGGCAACCGATTGCGTAAGGCTGTGTCGCCATAAGTTTCGCGTGAATTTTACTTATTTCTATAGGAAAGCGTCCGGGCTTATTTCTTACTCCCAGCATCTTACATCGTGCTTTGAAGCCATGCAACGACTTTGCGTTTGGAAATTTTCCAGCTGTGCCCGAGAACTTTTCCATCCGTTCGCGTTCTTGCTGTTCGCGCACACGCAGGCACATTTCTCTCAGATTTATCTGACGGAGGACAGATATCCACGCTTTTGTCGCCAAATAAGATGAATCCTATAACGCTTACGTCATGGTTATTCTACTTTCAGTTTATTGCGTTTGTTTCCTCCAACTTCAGCGTTTTATTTATTCCTTTTCTTCTCTTCTATTCTTTTTTTACGACACTATTGCGAAGAATCCCCACCACAGTTCTCGTTTATATGCATGACTGCTCCGCCACGGGACGCCTTGCTTTTTCTAGCCGTTCTTTCGCGCTGCAGAGTGCAAGACATGCTCGTTGATATCGTAATTCGCAGCTGACAAGGACGAGTTTGATTACACTTTAGCGCTGCATTTTTCGGGCGGCAAAGCAGCGAAACAAACAGAAATAAAGAACGTGTGTGAATAAGAGGACTCGCACCTATATCTGCTACCTGCTCAGAGAGCAGACTCTGCTCCCGAGAAAGTCGCATATGATGTGAATATTTCGTCGCCGTATTGCAGAAGCGTTGCTTCAGAAATAGCTGCATTCGTTTGCTCGCATCTCAAATGCACTTGGTATGCGATGGAAATCTTGGAAGTAGTTTCGCACTCGGCTTTGGCTCTGCTGATTGCGCATCACTTGCGCTGACGGACCACCAGCCTTAATTAAGCGATCTAGCATATGCACTCCCTATGTTGAGAAAAGAGGACCTTTGTGGTCGAAATACGGTGCAATAAAATTTTTAATGACTGAAGAGGTTAAGTTGGCCGCAGGCTCTCTAGATTACCATATTGAAAGAAGTTGAGAAAACTATAACCATAAAAAAAAAAGGACATTGGCCCGTCCATACAAGCTGAGGCGTATGCAGACACTCACGCAGGCAATCTACAAGATCCGCACCTGAGATAGCTTACGCAAGGCGTGGTCGAGATCTGTGGCAACAGTGCTGACACAGTGCCATGGCCCAAGAAAGTCCCGTAGTTGAAGGCCTTTTCCGCTGTTAGTGCAAAGAATACGAATAAATTCAAAAAAAGAAAGGCAATGGGAAAAAAAGGAAACAGGATAGCGATCATCCTGTCTCTCTCCTGTCACTTTTCATTTTTCGTAGCGTTGAAAACGTGGATGCTGATCGACAGCACCAACTGGCCCAACAAGATGCTCTTGGACCATGAGCAGTGGCTAGCAGGGCTTGTTGGTACGAACACATTCTTTAGTGTGCCTCTTTTCTGTATTCCGTTATTCGTGCTGTTTAGTGCTAAAGAAAGAAGCTCTTAAAACTGACAGCTCGTGTTCTGAGGTTTATTCAAACAATGTTTAAAATGACCCTTGGAATAACGGGGGCTTCGTATATTTACCGCGAACTGAAAATCTGCCCACGTGACCATTGATGCGCGTTTTTCTTTTTTTCGTGAGAATTACAATAGGCTGCGCCGAAATCGCTGAGGCTGCACCATTCCTGCACGTCCGATCTGCTTCGTCACCTGATTCGTCGCGTGACGTCAGTACGAGCTTTTCCGCAGTCGTTCTCCGATGCCGCTCCCTTTCGCCCCTGCGGAAAGGGCGGGGTGTTTGCTTCCGACAAGAGATACTTGACGTCCACCCATTGTCTGCTTGCGACTTCCGCGAAGCAGCAAGCTGAGCTTCGTAGAAGAGAGAGGGAAAAAGATCATAAAGTAAGCACATTGAAGACGCGAGTTGTATATTCTTTTCTGTTTTAGTGTTTTTGAACGGTCATTGGGATCGGATAGCTGGAGATGGACTTCAGAAAAAAAAAGGAGGAGTCGATCATTGTAGTATACCGCTCGCTTTTTTAGCATGCTGAGAACGTCAGGGTTTGGAGAAACAGGGAAGAGCTGCGGTTACTGGCAGCTGAGGCAGATGTTGGTGTAGCTACCAAATAAGTTTAAAAAAAAGGAAGATTAGGACCACGTTTTCTTATAAGTTACTTTCTCGTTGTGAATACATGTTGTTGTTTGCATGTGTGATTGGTTCAGGGCTCAGCAACATCTCAGGAGCGAGCAATTCAATGTGCCACGACAAGCTAGCAGCTGAAAGGGGGGAACGATAACCAGGGAACCGGATCAGATATGACGTGGAAGAACAATAATTGATAGGCACATACACATGTTATTTCAAATGAAACAGGGAAAATGTAGGGCACAGCACACGCATGAGAAAAAACAAACATATTCGACAGTAAGCATTGAAAAGTGTCATTTTCATCAAGGTGTCACTAAAGTGGTCTATTCTGGGAGGGCGAGATAGGAAACGTGAGATCGCGTTTCATGGCTTTGTTTATTCTTGCTCTGTCCAAAAAAAAAAAAAAAAAAAAATACTGGCAGGTTCACTTGCTGATGTTACGTGCGACTGTATCATTATTGCAACCAGTAACACATCTTGTAAGTTGGTTGATAAACTAGAGAGAGAGAGAAAGAAAGACAAAGGAAGGGCAGGGAGGTTAACCAGAGATTATCTCCGGTTGGCTACCCTGTACTGGAGGAGGGCGACGCAAGCGCTTTTTTTCTGAGCTGCGAGAGCCCGCGAAACTCTCCATGTAGCCCAAGGCCACCCAGCGCTGTAGAAGCAGGAAATATTTGCCAGAGCAGAAGTGGTCTGTATCAGCGAGAGCTTACGCCAAGTGGCATTGCAGAGGAGAAAGAAAAAAGGAAAGAAAATCGCGATGACTGAAACTGACCGTCTGCCGTATGGTGTTTCCGACTGAGAGGTAATTGGTGATAGCAGAAATGCTCAGGTGGGGCTGGGCCCGTCTAGGACACTTGAGCTGTCTATCGACGGTTTTTTTTTTTCCTTATCAGGTGTTGACGAATATGTTGATAAGAGAGGGAATGAAGCCACTTCAGAGATTGCGGGAAGGGTGACCTCACTGCCGCTTCAATGGTAACGAATTCGAAAGACTGCCCGCCGCACCACGAGAATAGCGTGTGACCTTTGTGCTCAGTTGCCGTGGTCTAAACAGTCTATGAAAATGCTCCTGCTGTCGAGGCGTTTCAGCGCTTGAACGCGATTCTGAACGCTACGATCTCGCCACACTTTAGAAAAAAAATGCCGCAATCGTGTCGTTCTCCTCTGTCAGCTTTGTCAGCAGGCAGTTTTCTACAGGCAATGCACCCCTAATCACGAAGTTTCTAGAAATTCTCAAAATAAATGGTTTCAAAACTTCAATAATTCGCAACCTAAGCAGGCATGCAGCCTATAGAAGGGGGAGAGGGAACGGGGGCGGGGGGGGGGGGGTGTAATAAGGGAGATATTCTGCTGCAATTAAGTACGGAATCCTATGCTTCGTATACGTTGTATAATTTGTATACGTTGTAACCTTAAAGCTACACTAAAAAAGATCACTAAATCAGTTTCTAATGATACAGCAGTCTTTAAAGACTTTATTTTCGTAAATTTCCCGGTAAGAGTTTCATTATTAGGAGTCAAAAAGAAGGACAAAGTACCACTTTACGAATTTCACGTAAGCACCTCAGTGTCGGCACGTTAGTGTGACGTCAGAGATTTTAGTGTTTTTTTTCTCGTTGTATTTGCGTCGTTCCGACGCAGTGAATGCTCACGGAACTTGCTAATTCCAGTCTTTGGCTGTTCCAAGTTACAGCGAAGTGTTTCTGTACCGATAACAAATTCAATAGGCCGAAGCAGGCGTAATCAAAATCCGTGACGTCACGCCACGGCATTGCGGAAACTTCAAGGCGTCATCGCCAACTGTCTTTCGTCTTTGCGTCTATACTGGCTTACCAAGCATTTTCGCACGTGCCCAAAAGTGTCTTTTTCTTCTGGTATTGTAGAAAAGCATAATTTACTAAGAGACAGGAAGAGAGCTGTGTGTATCAGAGAGCAAACAAGGATAGCCGATATCTTAATTGACATTAAGAGAAGAAAATGGAGCTGGACCGGCCATGTACTGCGTAGGATAGATAACCAAGGGATCATAAGTTACAGAATGGGTGCGGAGAGAAGGGAAGCACAGTCGAGAGAGAGAGAGCAAGAACAGGATAGGCAGGGAGGTCAACCAGACGAGCACCCGGTTTGCTACCCTACACTGGGAGTGGGCGAACGGGGAATAGAAATAGGAAAAGAGGGAGAGAGTGAGGACGACAGTAAACTAGGTGGGGCGATGAAATGACGACATACGCACACGCAAGTTGGAATCGGTTGACGCAGGACAGGGGTAATTGGAAATCGCAGGAAGAGGCATTGGTCCTGCAGTGGACACGAAGAATAGGTTGATGATGATGCTGATAATTTAGTAATACAGCTAAAATATTTTCTTTCTCTTTACTGTCCCTCTACTAATGAAAGTGTCGCAAGCACTTCTAAATTCTCGCGTTCCGAAAAGTCACTCAGGCCACACAAATTAGACGGAGCTCTAATCGCCAAGCCGACGCCTTCGTCTTGTCAACCATTCCAAATCGATTGCGGTGCGACACGATCAACTCGTGTGCACCATTTTTTTTTTCTTAACCGCGTACTAGCCTGCGCGGAGGCATGTTGACAGCACTCGTCGCCGCTGGCATTGACGCTGTTCTTTTGCGTTTCTGTATTCGCTGCCGTGCCTTCGCACAAGGCTCAAGAACGAGAAAGGTTGTGTACGGCGCTTGAAGGGCAATCGTTTCCTGCTTTCTTCTCTCTTTTTTTTTTGTTTTTTCGGCGCTACGATTTTGCCACTTGGAGCCTTGCCTCTCCGAGGGAGACTTTCCTTCCGAACGTAGCTGCACCGCTTGGAAGCGCGCCCTTCGCGGAGCTCGCGTGGCTTCGGCCGCGCTGGCAAGAAAATAAATATTCGGAGGTCGAACCCGTCGACTTGGACCTTGCCCGGCGTGAGCTTACGCTGCTGCTTTCGGCGGCCGCCGCTCAAGGCCACGTGCTTTTCTTTCGCGAAAGTTTTTTGCCTGAAGTCGTGCGCCAAGTATTAATTGTTTCGAGCTGCACTTGGTGATTGCTATATGTCGCCGCATGTTGTGTAAACCTAGATTTATTTTCGCGTTAATTAAGGATCCCCGGGTGGTCGAAATTAATGCGAAGTCCCCCGCACTACGGTGTGCGTCCTAATCAGATTGCGGTTCTGGCTCTTAAGAGGACGCTTTAGTTCGGGCCCAACTGCGACGCGGCCTATACAAATACGTGTAAAACGCCCAAATGTTTTTCCGAGATAACCCTTGAACCAATTTTAATGAAACTTGCTGCATTTGAGACACAAAGTTAAATTATAGTGACTGTTCGAAGTGGAATTTCGATCAAGGGCCTAAATTTTGGTAAAGAGATTTTCAGAAATTCGAAAGCTTGAAAAATATGGAAGCACGATGTTTACAAATTAGTGACTCTGCATCAAAAACAGATATCGTGGTTCTGTAAACGGCATCGCTTAGGTCACTGAAAGCGGACAAATTCGATGTCATTTTATATCTTACATGAATTTGTTACGTTGTGTACAAGGGTTCTGCAAAAGCTGTATTTCCATGTTACTAAATGTTCTAGGATTCATCTGTAACATACGAACTTTGTTTGCTGTAGATGCAATATCAGATGCAATTCACAGATTTGGGATATCATTTTTCACTGCTGAGCTACACAGTTGTGAACTCGATAGTTTCGTTTTCTGAAAATTTTTGATTTCGCCCCTTTTTAACAAAAAAAAAAATTGCAGACCGAAATCAGACATTCGAAACAAACAGTCATTAGATCCGAAAATTTTGTTTTAAATGCAACAAACCTCGACAAATTTGGTGCAGTGGTTGCCAAGAAAAACGAATTCTCATTTTACATGTATTTATATAGGAGCACCCGAGCTGAAGATTCCTCTTAATACCCCCAGAAATGAACGTTAATTTTCGAAAGCAGGACAGCGCCACTGTGCGCAGACCGTCGAGCGAGAGTAAAACCTCCCGCACCCACCGAAACACGCTACCTTCCTGAATTACAATGCACTAACGCACCGCTCACAATCGTTTTGTGCTTCTTTGTCGTTCTGTTCAGCAGTCTCAGCTTGGCAATACCCACTAAGCGGCAAACAGCGGTGGCGCCTTCTGGTGTTGTCACGCAGCATAAGGTCCGCTGGGACGCTCTCTGCTAGCCGGTTAACCTACACACCAGACGGCTCGTCCTCTATCGTTTCTTCATTGCTCGGAGTTATATTACGGTGGCGATATTACACAATAAGCGACGGTGACGTAAAGAAGTAAACAAGAGCTGCGTACGAAATGCCGCGCGAGATGCGTCAGGAGGAGCGATGTTTCTTCCTTCTGCTGAGGGGCACCGCTTCTATTTCTCCGCTAGACAGTGCGACCCAGACTTTACCTTCAGGCACATACGGCTCTCAAGGTCTTCCCCGCCTTCCTTTGCCTCGTATGCTTCGCCAGCACTACAACTCAACTGTCGAGCTGTGTTCAGCAAAAAAAAATGAACCGAAACGGGCAGGGGTGCTACCCGGGGGCAATGCCAATGCCAATGGCTCCGCGCACGCCCGTGTCTCGGTGGCGGCACGCGAAGATTGGCTGTGATTACGGAGCATTACGCCCAAAGTCATTCGCCGCGCGCACTGACAACAGGCGTCTCGGGTGTACATACACTCGACAGACGGCGCGTCGCCCGGCTAATGGCCGGCAATTTCCTCCTCTCTCTCTGTTCGGGCCCTACGGCCCGGGCCTTCCATCGCTCGGCTCACCGGCAATTCCGTCGAAATACGTTTCGTGCCCGGCCTACGGAATGACGACCGCGAGGGGGTCTCGCGTGTCCGACTTGCTCTGGCGGCGCGGCTGAACCCTTCGGGCACGTCTAGCAGCACGGCTGGGCCTTGCAGCGTTCGCTGTCCGGGGGAG
Organism: Dermacentor andersoni; assembly: GCF_023375885.2. Taxonomy (NCBI): domain Eukaryota; kingdom Metazoa; phylum Arthropoda; class Arachnida; order Ixodida; family Ixodidae; genus Dermacentor; species Dermacentor andersoni. Next base: position 42,836,261 of record NC_092816.1, read on the forward strand.
AGGAGGGGGGCTGTCCCGCGTTGCTCGGGCGTTCGATGCAAAAGCCGAAACTCCCGAGTTGCCATGAGTGAGGTCGAAGAGGGGCACCGAAAATGCGCAGTGAAGGCGGGGGAAGGGGTGCTCATGTGCGCTCTGCCTTTGTCAAGGTTCCCGGCCAAAACTTACCTGCCTGTCACTTGTGAAGGGATGACGCCTCGTCCGGGTGCTGACGCCGTCGTTTCGGTATTTTCTATTGCAACTCCGAGTTAACGGAGAGGAAACAGTTACGTCTAACCGCAAACGCGGCGTGTTAAAAAACGGTAAAACTATTAGTAATGTGCGTTGGCTTATGCGCAATAAGTTCTATGAGCCAGTGATTTAATTTTTAAATGAGGAGGGCCTGCACGTTTTCCCTTGAACATCGGTGTATGTCGCAGGACAAGCTGTTTGAATCAACAAGAAAGAAGCCTGCTGTTCGAACATAGCGTCAGAAAAAGTTAGCTTTCCTGATAAATGACGATTGGCATACGATGCGACAGCATTTCGGCAATGAAGACGACAACTTTATGCGGTAGCAAGTCCGCAAACGGCTCAAGCCCTCCTTGTCCAACTGCACCATACAGTGCGGTGAAAACGAAAAAAAAAAAATGCATGCCCAAGTGCTCTGCCACATTTCGTAACACGCCCGACGCATGTCATCAACTGAAGCGGCGCTTTCAGCCAGGAGTTGTGACCGAAGAAATGCGCTAGTTGTAAGATGTGCAGGAGGCGCAGGCGAGTATAAGTCAACAGCGTGAAGAGCGACGGATCGTAATTCTAATTTCCCTGTGTGGACCCTCGATCCCAGCTCTGGATGACTTGCCGTAGTGAAAAGCCACGTAATTTCGGTAGCGACGTTGCCTTAACACTTCAACAATGTAGCGAAGTGGTACAAAAGCGCTCGAAACTAGGACTTTTTCTCATTGCGGCTTAGGGACTCCGTTCACCATAAAAGTGTAAGCATCAATGAAGATTCCCGAGACAAGAAATTCAGTGGTGGTTTTGCGGTAAATACGCGAAATGCGTGAGCATTATGTCATTACGTCGCACGTATTTGAGGTCCCGGATCCGTGATTTAAATCGCCTTCACCACATTGCAAAGTGATGTTCAGGCGCTCACTCAATGCATGTCTTCCAGGAGCGAAGTGCCCCTGACGGTGGTCCGGAGCGCGCATATATATATATATATATATATATATATATACACACATGCACACACTTCCACCGCGTGATCTATCTCTACACCGTGACCGGCTTCCCCCACATTCATTTTGTCCCACTTTGGCACTCCTAATGCTTACGCATTAAAAGTGAATCTTGTACCCTTCTAAAGTTTTGAAACTGCAAGCGACAGGGACGGGAGATGGTTCTGTATAGTATTTAGCTTCAGGGTCTAAACCTTCAAATTGCGTAAAATTACACGTTGCTCACACAACACGGGCGTGCTCAGTACTCCGCCCACGGCGCTACATACCTATGATTCACGCATTACATAACCAGCATCGTGCGAGTCCGTGTAGTACTTTGGTGCAGTGCAGCGCGGCTATTACGCCCGTGCTGTAATCTGTTGGACGGGAAGATGCGATTTGCCTTGCGTAATACGCGAATCCACTGCAGCGGAACTACGCCCGACAAAATTTTATCACAGACAAATGTGGGAAAAGAAGTCTCTTCACGCTATACGAGCCAGCCAGCCGTTATCGGTGAGCTGTGGCTCGATTTTCTCCCACCTCTTTATTTTCCCATCAAACTCGTATTTTACACTGCAAGCCCCCTTTGTATGCAACTGCCTAATACAGTGAGCTCTCACTTGAGTAAACTTCAAGTGGCCGAAGGAAATAGTTCATTGAGCTGAAAGTTCACTAAACTGAATGTTCACTAGAATGTGGAACAGCGTAGGGCACAGCAGGCAATGAGTAAAAAGTGTTAATTGAAATTTATGGAGTTATGTACATTAATATACTTTCAAATTGTAGCCGGTATTACTGTCCACCATGAGCCTCAAGTTCGTTCAACTTGAATATTTGATATTAAAAATTAAATTATGGGATATTACGTGCCAAAACCACGATCTGATTATGAGGCACGCCGTAGTGGGGGACTGTGGATATTTGGATTACCTGGGGTTCTTTAACGTGCACCTAAATCTGAGTACACGGTTTTTTTTCGCATTTTTGCCCCATCGAAATGCGGCCGCCGTGAATGGGATTCGATCCCGCGACCTCGTGCTTAGCGGCCCAACACCATAGCCGCTAAGCAACCACGGCGGGTAAATATTTGCTATTCAGAAATTCGATTGACTGAAAGATTTTTGCACAGAATGCATTGGAAACCCGCCGGAGGACTTTCTAAAAGTTCGTTATTCTGAAACATTCGTTAAACCTACCTTTGTACAACTGAGAGTCTACTCTACATATAGATCTGAATATGCAAGCAAGTACTCGGGTTACCGTGTTGCGGCGTCTGTTTGCGCTCTGCGTGGCCGAGAATGCCCAACGCACGCCTTTTGAAAGCCCGTCGTGTAAGAGAACAATTGCTCGGCGCGTTGTTCATATCATCACGACGCGCACAGGCTCCCACACACACGCTCTTTTCCAAGGTCGCGCGATCATTAGGGCTTTACGAGCAGGGTGACCGCCTCAGCGTCAAGTGAAAACAAAACGCCCCCATCTCTTGCTCGTCGCGACAAACAAAAGCGGTGCAGCCACAAATAAAAACGGCTGACAAAAATGTAAGAGGATTAAAAGAGCGGAATATAGCAAACGAGCAGGGAGGGGGGTAGAGAGAGAGAGAGAGAAGGTGATAACTGCACCAGAGGGAGACCCATGAGAGAGAGAGAGAGAGAGAGAGTGATAACTGCACCAGAGGGAGACCCAAACGAGTAAAGAGGGAGAGAGAGAAATAGAGAGAAGGTGATAACTGCACCATAGGGAGACCCAAACGAGTAAAGAGGGAGACAGAGAGAAGGAAAGAGAGAGAAGGTGATAACTGCACCAGAGGGAGACCCGTAGCGAGCCGACTTCACCTGTTTTAGAAGCTGTTGCCGGACGGACGCCGGTCGAGAAAGAAAGAAAGAAAAAAACGAAGAAAGATAGAAAGAAACAAAGAAAGAAAGAAAGAAAGCGCGTGTAGCGTGAATCCGGTTCTGAGAGAAGGGTTGCGTGAATGCCGGCGTGTTACCCGTTCGTCTCTATCCGTCCGCACGTGGCGAGGTCCTTTAAGTGTTGTTTTGGCTGCACCGAAGGCGGTTTGGCCCTGCGGGCCATACGCATCGGTAGGCTGCATGCTAGGTGGCCGGCGTTTCGCGGTGGTCGCCCGCTTGCGTGGTCTTGCCTGCACGGCTTGCAACGTGGATGACGTCGGCCTGCAGGGCTAACGACATTCCGCCGCTCGCTGCTCGCGTGCGCCGGCATTGATGCCGGCCCGTTTTTATTCCTTTCTATTTTTTGACGCGGCACAGACACGTGCGCTGCTTGTCACTCAACCGTGATCGGAATGAATGAAACTCGTTGTTGGTGACGAAGACGGTGTCGATTCTTCGCGCGCTGTAAGGTAATGGAAGACTATTCGACCCTGCCGGACTGGAAGAAGGGAAAAGGATTATCAGGCAGTAGACAAAAATTTTTTTTATTGTTCATTCAGACTGACTTTCAAAGAAAACGGGATCACTCCGTTCGACTTGCCATTCATTTATTTGAACACCTTGAAGGGGCAGCGCAATATGACGAAGACAGAAGGTAGGAACACACAGGACAGCGCTGACAGTCCTCTTACGTTTTTTTCACCCGTTTTTATTTGTGGCTGCACCACTTCTGTTTGTGCGTTCCGGCTTGCTGTCTTCGTCATATTGCGCTGCCCCTTCAAGATGTTCAACCAGTACCAACTCGCCCAAATGTCCATCCTTCTTTCATTTATTTGTCGTGATTACGTATTCGTAAATTCTCATTCGTCCGATACAATTATGAAATCTGCCCCGACTCTCTACCAGACCCTCCGAGTCGTCAAGCGTACTGCCTTTAATTAAGGGCGTCATCATCAGTGAACGGATCAGATGAAAATCTTCAAAGATGGCTCGAAGGCCGTTTGTGGAAGGTTGGCTGCGACAGAGCAAAGACGGTGATCAACAAGCGTTCGGTGCATTCGTGCCTTGGATACGAACGTACAGCCTAGCTTGCTCGTTATGGGTTTCTGCACGTTCGCGGCAGGATTTGCACCTCTAGGCAGGTCTGTGTATAGCGTGTGTCGTAAGTTTTGCGAGGAGGGGTGGCGGCTCCAGCCAAGGCGATGTCGTTGTATTTAACATTTGCACAGCGTTGCGGTTTATTTTTACATTTTTCAACGAGTTACGCCACTGAGCCTTTCTCACAAAACTTGAATTAATTCTGCGCCGAACTGAATACGGCAATCTATAGTACCTAAGCAATGCGCACATTATTTTGTTGCTAATTAACATTTGAGCAAGTAAAAAGAAGCGAGTAATACTCGATAAATAGATAACAAGGCAGCGCTACCGTTCCAATAGCCGGACGACTGATGTGCATCTATTACGCTCGAACATTCGATCGCGACATGTGCGGGAAACACGCGTATTCAATCGAGTACAGACGTGCAATACGTTGACAAAATATTCCGCATAAATTCCATTTTATCCGCTTCAGCCTGCGAGTACTTTTTTGAAGGCCTTGCATATATCTGCAACGCCTGCTCACTTTGTGAATAATTGAGAAGCTTGAAGTTTGCTTGTTTTCCAAGTGTTGGAGAGGCCAAGAAAACGAACAACCAAACTCGAAACGAAAGCAGCTTCGAAACACGCTGCCCTCGGCGACAACGTACGGTATTTGGTAGCTTGGAGCTGCCATCTTATTACTGCCAAGAGCACAGACAGACATATACAAAAACCGAGGCAGAGGAAATTACGCGGTTCGGATACCAAATCATCTGCAGAAGGTGCATCTGATTTCATCCAGGGATGTCCAACGATGAAGATAATATTTGCTAGTGGGACGCGACATATGAACCCGCGTTTTCGCTAGCATAGAGCTCGTCTTTAGAAAAAAAAATATATATAACATGAATACAGGTACCTGGCGATGCGGGGAGGTATAAATGGGCAGAAGGCGTGCAGGGATATGAGTTGTAGCTGAAAGGTTAAGAAAAGTTACTAAAATGAAAAGTGACGCTTAACACGCGGAAAAAACATTAGTAATGCCCATTTTCTAATAATTTTTTACCACCGTCACTCTCGTAATCGTTATTGCCATCCTTGCGCTATTAATAATTATGAATGAATTATCGGGTTTTACGCGTCCCCGAACACTCACTGTGGGTTGCGTCGTTACGAGGGACGCCGTAGTAAAGGGCTCCGCAATCATTTCAGACCATATGGGGTTCTCCAACGGGCACCTAAACGTTCACTACTAGGCACTTGAGACGCGACGCTCGAGACCGCATGGCGGCCAAATGCAGTCACAACGCATCGCAAAGGCTCTCGCCTTCATACGGTGCAGAAACGCACCGGTTTGGCGTACCCAGTGCCCACTGCCGGTGCGACAGATGCCGGGTGGTGGTGAAAACTTTTATTCAACAGAGAGGGTGAAGCTCGTTGGCTCCACAAAACTAGGTGTCATCCTTAGTCCGGGACGTCATTGGTCGAAGCCGACGCTCGAGTCCGTTGGACAAGAGCTCGTTGTTGCTCTAGTCCGGAGCTACTGAGCAGGGTCACCTCCCAGTCCTCTCGAGTGGGGTGAGAAATAGGGGATTGCTTGGGACTCTGTTGGCAGGCCCAGACCACGTGATATGACCGGGAGCCACGTGCTCTGAGCGTCGCTTTCGATCTTCGAACGCTGTATACGTCTAAGCAAACGAGCGGTTTATTTTTTTTTTTTTCGCACGTCGGCCCGCCTCTAAATGGGGCCGGAAATCGAACCCGCGACTTCGTGCTCGGCAGCACGACGTCATGAAGCCACCGAGCCAGCCCGGAGCGTCCACAAAAGCGTATACATAATTGCGCGCAATGAAAAGCGCGATAGACGCAACGGTCCCTTTGATACAACGAATGGGTGCAGGAAACTCGATCGTCGGTGTACGCGACACAATTAAGGCAGCGGAATTTCGACGACGCCGGCGTGTTGAACGAGCGGGCTGCAACGCATGAACACGCCGATCACATCGGTCGCGCCACGACCTCGTTCGTCCCTAGCCCGAACCGCCAACCCTTTTCTCTCTTTCCTTTCTTTTTTTTCGCACCATGTCGGGCTTCCGTCCTCTTTCGCTAGTAAACAGCCGTTCGTACGCAAGAAAAAACCCGTCTATCACGCGTTGTTCTTCCTTTCTCTCCTTCTTTCTTCCCTCTCTCTCTCTGTCTTTCTATTTTTTTATGTCGATCCGAGCTCCCGAAGTGTGAGTTGCACTGCCAGTTGAAAGGCATCGCTCGGGAAAGCGGGGTTACAGAATTAGCGCGACCACGCGGAAGGGTGAGCTCGCAATAGCGCTGACAGCGATATGATGTGGGCGTCCAGGTAAAACCATCTCTGGAGCGATTTGCGCGGGGAAAACACGCGAAGTGCAATCCTTTCCAACGGCGCGCGGTGACGACGCGTTACTTTTCTATTTATACATCCAGGCGACAGGTCAGCGGTATATTATGGAATCTAAGGCCGCCATTATTGCCGCTGTAGCTTTTGTTATTGCGGTCACCGGTCGCTGTCTATATATTGGCACTGCTCGAGCTTGCGTCCGCGTTGCAGAACGGTCAGGAAATCGGCCGGCGACAGAATGGGCCGAGCAGCGATGTTTTTCTCGTGTCTCTCCTCGCGTGCTATTAATAGGGGGTCGGGTTAGTTACCTATCTGACTCGTATTCCGAAGGCACGTCGAAACAGTCAGATGAATTGACTTACTCTGCCACTTCGGTTGTCCCATACTCCTCAGGTTTGCGCCTATTTGCGGCCCGTAGCCGTCTTCGGATCTCAGCTTAATGTGGACACGTATTGTCGCGCTGGCATATGGTTTCACTGCGTTCGCTCTATCTTGTCTCGTCGTCGTATTTGCTACCAGTTACTGTGTAATTTCTCTATCGTTGTTCATTTTCTTTATATATACACAACATTTCCTGAAAACAAAGGCGTAATTTGATCGGCGTGTGACGCAAAGAAAAAAAGATACGGCTCTATACTACGTGACTGTGTTTAGACACTACGACGTGCTTTCCCGAGTCATTCTGCCCGAGGTGAAGCGTTCGCCGTCCTGCATTTGCAACAACAAGGGGCTCCCTTTCTTTCAACTCGGGACTTGGACGTGTGCAGGAGGTACAGTCAGCCACAATATGTCGCGGAATACGTGATCCCAGAAACAGCTGAATATCTGCGCAGCCTGACAACGCAGCCTAGTATTCGCACTTACAGCGTCTACCAGCATATGTTAACAACATTGTGATGTTAGGTTTTACTGACTATACTGCCACAGGCTGCTAAAAAATTGAACGTTTTCTAAGATCCAGTCGACCGTAACCTTTTGTCGTCGACTGTGTATACGTTTTATGCTATTGTGACGATGAGGTTTCCATTCACGTGACGTAAGCGACGCACCCATGCTATTCGCATAGTCGCTTCATGCCCTCTTATCTTTCGACATAGCAGCGGGCGGACCTCCCGCTCTTGCGGGATATTCGCGGTATCTACTGTTCGCGTCTCGACCTCTGTGGCGAAACGTCAGCAAAAAGCACTGACAAGAGTGATAGCATGTCCACTCCCTCGGCCTTCGACGATGCGTTCGTTTAGTACCACGCGGTCGAGGTGAAGGACGATGTTGTACGCTCGAAGGACAATTAGGAAGAACAGAGAGCGCGCCAAGGAAAGAAATGACTTTTGAGTGCCGGTACACAACGACTAGGAAGTACACAAAATCGAGAAAAAAATCGAAGTATGGGGAACCTACGTGTTTACGGCTCTGCTAGGAGATAAGTCTCGCGGGAACGCTGCACCGTGTGCTGTTAAAGGCGTTTGAGCGTTGAGGAAGCTATAGAGCTAATTAAGAGCCGAATGCGCGACACGTATGGCCTGCGTGTAAGAATACCTTAGGATTCGCCTGCGGCCTAAGAGCTGGTGAGTCGCAAACGGGTGACAGACAGTAATGCGTCCCCCAATTACGCAAACTTGTTTGGCGTGGGTACAGCTTGGCGACCTCAGCTGGTCCGTGACTAAATTGCGCGTTAGTGCGCTGGCCAATCACTTTGATGAGTGAATTAATCGAGAGGAACGACGCCAGCCTATCACGAGCCCTCGTTTCGCCCGAAAAGTTTGTTATTGCGGTTATTATTTCGTTGAAACTTTAGGCACATTGCGAATCAGTGTGTGGTCAAGTGCAGTAACAATGGTCAGTGCGAAAATATCGACTTTGGTGGCCGATCGAACTTGAACGATTCATACTCTGTCAAAACTGAAATTATTCGTATAATCATCGTTATTAGTGTAGGCTAAATACGTCTATCGGAGGATACAAACTACTGTATTATGCTACAACCTGACCGTGGCGGTGTTGACTGATATTGGTGAATAGCGCAAAAGGGAAAAAAAGAAAAGAAAACATAGTGGGCTAAAGAATATGTCTATTCGTTCGTTTCGTACATCGCGAGTCTTGTGCGGCATTCACAAATATCTCAAATTGCCTGTGCACCCCTCGTGGACAAAGCTTTCCTTAGACTCGGAAAGTTCATGCTCTTGCCACCCCCATAATCCTTGGATCCCTCCCCTCCCTCTTTCCTGCCCTCCCACCGTCTACAGCGTTTCTTTTCTTTTCGCATTCATTCTATTACTCTGACGGGGCATAGGATCTCTGTTGCATGCATAACATGAGCCACGATCCCGTCCACTTTTTTTTTTTTTCATAATCGCAGCTGGAACATCACCCATCAGCACTCGATTCGTGATCCATACTACTAACAACGGTCCTTAACTATTCAATGCGCTTTCCGTTTTTTACAGCTGCCTCTCTCTCTTATTTCCTTAGATACGATACGGGTGTGCTGTGAACACCATCGAAACGTACCGTCTTTCTACGTCTGTCTCACAGTTGCGCGTGTCATTTTTTTTTCGTATCTCCTTGCGTGGCCCTTGCCTTTCAGTTTGAGCCTCCAGTCATCTTGTACTTGCAGAATGCCGTGACCATATATTTTGCTTTCAAGGATATATCCGCGAGCCTGTCCGCTCATGACTCGCAGCTTGCCGATGGGCACGAACAGAAATGTTCATGCTCGCATCTCTATGAATTTGGCAACCCCTCATGTACACTACCCTGGCACCATCCTTTAGCTCTCGCCCCGCTGCGTGCCCTTTCTGTGACCGAACGCAAACGCACATCCTTTCACGGATCGCGCGAACGGGAAAGTTTTTCTGCGCGAATGCGAACTGCCCGCATACATCACCGTCGTCGGGTTATAATTACAACGGTGCAACGTCTGCTGGCCGCCTCTGCCGTTGTTATCATTCGGCCTGCAAGGAAAATTACGCCGCGCGCGCGAGGGCGGCGATAACGCAAAGGACACCCACTGAATGCGAACGACGTGGTGTGTCACGCATAGTCTGTCCCACTATAGATAAACAAAGTGACGAGAGTTGGGCAAGAAACGTTAACCGTTGTGGCAGTGTTGCAACGCAGTCGTGACTCAGTAAGACTTGTTTGCTGGACTGGTTGGTTCGTTATGATGGAGGAAAGATGCGACACGCCAAGGACAAAGAAAGCGAAAGACATGCAGCCCGTGTCTGTCCCTTCGTACGCCATTTTCTGTCTTCTACTGCGTGTTTCCATCAGCCTTACGAAACATTTCTGTAAATCCCAGCTTACTGTCCAGCAAAACACGACAAACAAATATTGGGCTCATGGAACGTTTCAATAACGTTTGAATTCAAATGACGAAAGAGAAGACAAAACGAAATAAGCTTATGCGCTCGACTTTTTTTTTAAAGCTTGTGTGAAGGTACAATGGGACCCGCCATGGTTGCTTAGTGGCTATGGTGTTGAGCTGCTGAGCACCAGGTCGCAGGATCGAATCCCGGCCACGGCGGCCGCATTTCGATGGGGGCGAAATGCGAAAACACCCGTGTACTTAAATTTGTGTGCACGTTAAAGAACTCTAGGTGGTCCAAATTTGCGGAGTCCCCCTATAAGGCGTGCCTCATAATCACAAAGTGGTTTTGGCACGTAAAACCCCATAATCTCAAAAGTAGAATGGGGGATGGGACACGAATGCTGTAGTTATCCGATTCATTGCCCATCCCACATTGTGGGCACGGGCCATGTTTTGAAGGCGCAACAATGACATTGAATTTCTCCAACACTTCTTTTTACCATATAACAGTGTCCAGCAAGTACGGACGCGTCCGTACTTGCTGGTAACCGTTATATGTTCACCATGCACCAACTGGCGCAGCAAACTACTCTAGTAATCTTTTTACCACGTCGCCGGTTCATTATTCAACGGACAAATTTTTTTAAAGGTACCCTTCCAAAAACTTGGCTTTAATTCGACTCTTCGGATAATTCTTTCTTTTGGGTCTGCCGCGCTATGATATAGCCGCAGGAAGGGTATGAAGGCCTCTGCAACTTTCTACGCGATACATAAATAAGTGCATGCTAAAATTGCTCCTTTTACTTTTTATGCTCACATAATTTTTAGTGCAATATTTAGATATTTAATAATTCATATCTGTAATAGTAAGTATTTTGATTCACATATACAAGACCTTTCATTCATTTCAGGTTACCTTTGTAAAGAAATCGATAACAGTATTTTCACCGCCCGATTCATGGCCGATTTCTCAGAGTGGGTTGCGCCAATTAAGGAACAAGAACAACAACGTCAGCCGACTAATTATTGGTAATTCCCAACTATTGTTCACGTTTCCGATTTGAGTCCTAGGAAGATAATCTATTTGGCCAGTCTCCTGGCGTGGGTCTGTATGCACTATGCTGATGTTTGCAACTTCAGGTTATTTAATTGATTTTTTGCTCAAGTCGTATGTTTTTTCGATCTTTTTTGCCCCCTCCGACTCTCCAGTCCTACGCGTATTCCTTGTAGTGGGCTGCACCGTTAGACTTGGGGTCCAGTCAATCTCAGCAACCTTCACGTGATACGTTAGGTGATGCGCAATCAGGCGTTGTGTAAATACACATGCCTGATACGTTCTCGGAACTGACAAGTGACCAGGGAGCTGACGTAGAAGAGGCCCCAAAAAGACAGGTGATTGCTATTAAGTGGTTACCGTGGGCCGGGATCTTCTTCGCGGTAATAGGTAAGGTGCAGCACGGCCTTGCTGCCAAGCTATGTCGTCGCGGTGACGTTGTGACATAGGCTTGTCTCGCAGACTCATTAATTCCTAGCTTGACGTGTGACATGCCATCAAGAACAGCTAGTTTGACCGCGTAAAACAAAAGAAGAGAAAAACAACAACCCTCTCATACCGCAGAGTGTCAAGCCGCTAACAGGCTAATCGTTTGGTTCTCGCGAGAGACTCGTCTCTTTGACACTGTTCTGCTCTCGACCTTGGACGACTGCGCGGCAATTTGCGCTTGCAACCCAGCCAAACTAGACTGAAACGATAAGAAAGAAAATAGCTGGGGCGTGGCGTGTTTTTTTCTTCAAGGGCTGACTGGACTGAAAGACTGGGTGTAGCCATTAAAATTCCTATCCCACAACGCGCTGTTGGCACCTTCCTCGCTGTATCCACTTCAGCGTAAGACTTGCTCAAGTCTAGGCACATCGCACTCTAATCAGGCACGGGTTACGCTTGCAGCGCCCGGTCACGTTGCGTAACAAAGGTTTCGTAGTACATTGTTCCTTGACGTAATAGTAGTGCGGAAACCCTCACGATGGAGAGGAGTAATTGGCAAAAGGAAAGTGAGACATCCACCCAGACGTAGCTCAGTGCTACAAAGGAAAGCCATACGGGTCCCTCGAAAGGAAAGCTTCGCAGTTGAGGAAAAATTCGTCCTGGTCCGGGACTCGAACCCGGGACCACTGCCTTTCCGGGGCAGCCGCTCTACCATCTGAGCTAACCACGCGGCTAGCAGATGGCAGGCGAAGTCGAATTTATCAACTCAAAACAGACAATTTATCACAACAACTTATCAGTTGATAAATATTACCTCGTCTGCCATCTGCTAGCCGCCTGGTTAGCTCAAATGGTAGAGCGGCTGCCCCGGAAAGGCGGTGGTCCCGGGTTCGAGTGCCGGAAGAGGACGAATTTTTCCTCAACTGCGAAGCTTTTCTTTCGAGGAACCCGTATGGGTTTCCTTTGTAGGACTTAGCTACGTCTGGGTGAATGTCTCATTTTCCCTTTATTAATTACACTGTTTCTTCTTGCTGCATATGTCGTACAGGTTTTACCACTGCATACCGCTGCCGCAAAGCTTGGTCGGTAGCTGTTAACGTACTGAAAGGCCAAAACTATATGATGATAGGGGGTGTAGTGATGTATGTTATATGGTGACAGAAACCGATAAGAACTTCGTTGCCAACGCGACCGACTCGACGGTGTGTTATTTCGCCAATGCGTCGGTCGCAACACAACAAAACGAACCCTCAGAATCGTTCCGTGACATCTATAAAAGTACTTACTGCACCGACGAAGCTCGGCAGAGTGGCTATCCCGAATAGCACGATCAGAGTTCCTTCGATTAAGCCTACCGGCGATACTGCGTTCATACAGGCACGGCGAAACCCACGGGTGAGCGGTGTGAATGTTGTTCGTGTCACTCTCACCACGAATGTCGTCAGATAGCTGCGTGTCCTCGTCGCACCTCAACAATGTAACTCTCTTGCCGCTACAGCAGAGTCACATATACATTAAGCCAGTATGTGCGCTGTGTATCCTCCTATTTGAAATGTAAACTCAGATTTTAATGCTCAGTTTCTCTTCTTGCGCAGTCCTCATGGAGAAGCAGCCGGGGTTCTATGAGCGGCTACTTCCTGGCCAGCAGGAGCATGCACTGGATACCGGTAAGTACCAGCTCGGAGTAGCCAGGCTAACCCGCAGAATGCTTAACGTACTGGATGCGACATGCGAAGTGCCCGCCTCACAAGAACATGATCACCTCCGCTTCAAGTTGTCAGCGAAAAGGTGCAGAACAGTTTGTTCATGTACGTAACTGGCCTTGCCACGCGTGAAAAACAAAAGAAAAAACAAATTTGGCCGAATGATATAAATTTAATTTACGTTAACGCAACTTTGCCGGTTTACTTTGTTTTTCTTTTATTGGAAACTGTAAGACCTGAGGTTGAAAAACTTGGTCATCCGCACGTGTCAGAAGTATGCCATAACATTAAAATCGCGAACTGGACAGACAGGAAAGAAGAGACGGAACATCAGCGACGCAAGCGGTCATGTCGTGCTTTCTCTCTTTTTTTTTTTTCCATTTTCATTCCTGTTTTCTCGTCATGACGCCTGAGTTGAAAGGGCCACAGGAAACGAGCGTATGAAACGGGGACTTGCAGTCAGAAATTAATGAAGCTTTGACTCCATGTGCACTATGGCACACAGTGGGCTAATGACCATGGGATTGACGATCGCGTTTCATCACATAGTTGCCTACCGCATACGGTACAAAAAAAAAAAAAAATTGCCTGACAGCTTTGAACACACAACGCATGCCGAGACACTCTCACTGGCCTTTGAGATAGATGCACGAGGTCCCACGTGTTCGGGCTTTGATGACCTTTATTTGTTTCTTGTTTTGTTACGACAGGTTGGTGCTTCGCTTTTCGCCAGCAACATCGGAAGCGGCCACTTTGTTGGGCTGGCCGGATCTGGCGCCGCTACGGGAATCGGCATCGCGGGTTTTGAGCTGAACGTACGTATACGGACGGGTCTGCTGTAAACCTTCACCATTACGACGAACGTTGATGTAACGTGAACCGTTGGGCCTGTAAACCTTCGTATCTACCGTTGGTGCAAATGCTATAGAAAAAAAATTCGGCAACTGAGAGAAACTGTTCATTTGCATACGGGGATACGAGAGAGTCGATTGAATCAGCTCCGCTTATGTCTGAGCTACCTTCTGAAACTGGCGTCTCGCTGTTTGCATGCGGGTGCGTGACGTGTGGTCGAGACTCACGGTTGTTTTGTTTGAAAGGGTACGTCTCCTGCAGCATTTCCTTACTCGTCCCAATAATTCCGCTCGCGTTGCGTTGCTAAGCACGAGGTCGCGCGATCGAATCCCGGCCACGGCGGCCCCATTTCGTTGGGAGGTGGCGAAATGCAACAAACATCCGTCCACTTAGATTTAGGTACACATTAAAGAACCCCAGGGGTCAAAATTAATCTGGAGTCCCCCAATACGGCGTGCCTCATAATCAGATCGTGGTTTTCGCACGTAAAAAAGAAAAGAAACCCTAATTCAATTTAATTTGTATTTAATAATTCCACGCTTATTTACCACGTTATCCTTGCGAAAGCAATGCCAAATCCGCACATGTTTCACAGAATCGCCATAACGATGACAGAGAAACCGTACGGTATTACAAGACAATGCGTGGAAACGCTTCGATAACGATGGAGCAAGATGGCTACATCCTGCAGCTTCCATTCATTTGTTGACGTGCCTGTCTTGGGGCACGTTTGTGCGCCCGTGTGTGTGTATGTGTGGTCTTGGCTTGATATGCAGGGTACTCGAAACGAGGACGAGACACAATTAAACCCAATTAGAAACAAAAAAATAACAAGACGTAGGAGAGAACGCTAAGTTCGACTGGCTTTAACTGGCCACACCGAGGCGCAGTCTATGCGATGCACAAAAAACGCCGACGGGCAACCTTCAGTAACCCAGACATATTTTTGACTGCCGACGTACTGTCAATAAAAGAAAGCGCATGTATTCTTCTTTTTTTTCTCTTTCAGATAACAAATCCTTTGAAGCCCAGCGCCAACTAAAGGGCGCTTATGCAATTTGTCTTCATTAATGGTGTTAGTCGTAAAAAAAGGTGTTTTATATTAAGAAGAAAATACTATGCTGAGCTAAATAACTGGCTCTTGAAAGCGCTCTCATGCTGACAAATAGAGTTACGGCTGTCATTTTGCTCAGTGATGGGTTACATCTTTATGTAATCAGTTTTTTTTTTCTCCTGCAGGCTGTCTTCATCCTCATGATCCTGGGATGGATCTTTGTACCTGTCTACGTGGCTTCAGGGGTAAGTTTTTTTTTATAGTGTCACCCATATTCTAGGATCACCCTTACGGGAAAAAACAGTTGGCGTTCGGCAGTTATCTGGTGCACCTAAAGTCATCTAAAGAAAAGGGGCTATAACGCATTGTTTGGAGCGTAGCGGTGTGTATCGGCACATTACAGAGAGATTTAGGGAGAGCGTACATTTCGTCAGCTCCTACCTCTACAATCAAAATAGGAACGAGAAAAATAAAAAAGGAAAAGCAATAAAAGGTGCTAACGTTCATGATGCATGTTGGGGCAGCTGCGACATCTGATAGGGTGTAAGCACGGCCTCCGAGAGCGGGCGGTGTCTGTGTGTCAGTGGTGTGATCTCGGAGACAATCTTCCTGATTCTCGTCTCGGGGGGCTAAATTCTGCGAACACAACGTAAAGTGATGTAATCTGGAAGGCATAATCCACACCTTTTATTTTGGAAAAAGAAAGCCTGCAGTACTGAGGAGACCACGACGGTCGCACAGTGGGGTGACACTTTAGTATTCGGACGTACGTTCGAAACTGCAGAAAAATTAAAACAAGAAATGTTTGCTGTAATGTTTACGTCGGTTGGAGGCTTACTTAACCGCGTTTGGCTTGTTCTGCAGGTGTACACGATGCCGGAGTACCTGCGAAAGAGGTTCGGCGGCCAGCGGATACGAGTGTACCTGTCCGTGCTCGCCCTTCTCCTGTCCATATTCACGAAGATCTCGGTGAGTGGTCGTTATTCGCCTTTACTGTGTCCGGTGACTGATAGGAAGGAAAAGAAATGCAAGGGACAGCCATGTACTGGCAGGTACATTGTGTTTAGGAAAGTCGGTGAGCAACAAAGTACTGTCTGGTGTTCTCGCGCGTTTGGTGCAGCCACGTTGAGGCCGCAGTACCTGTAGTTATGGAAGAATTTTGGCGCACGAAGTGTCCCAGTTGATCTTTGTAATACATTGTGGGGGCCAGTGAATAAATTAATGCAGCAACATGCCATGGCTTGACAGCGCGATACGTAGAGTTGGTGGCTCATGAAGGCACAGGTGAAAGAAAGGGTCGGTCAAAGGGAAACTGCGCACTTAGCAGCGTTAGGTACTTAAATTTTCGTCTCGAGGTACTTGTGACACTGATTGATGATCGGTCTGGTCGCTCACTCCTTTAAGTCAGTCTGTTCAATCACTCTGTACGTTAGTCATTCGGCGAAGCCAGTCAGGTGAGCCCGCGCCTAAGGGAGTCGTTCGACTATAAATAATTTCGCTTGGCAAACCCCTTCTTTCTTCTACTCTAAAAATAACATTAAATGTGGCGGAGATGACTTTGCGAAGGAACGAAACCGTTCTACACGAAGTGGAACCCCTGTTTATGTTTTTTTTTTTTTTTCAGGCGGATCTCTTTGCCGGGGCCATCTTCATAAAACAAGCTCTGGACTGGAACCTATACGTGTCTGTCTGTGTACTCCTGGCCATCGCCTGCATATTCACCGTCGCTGGTAAGCGCCACAATTGCGTCATTCTTTGTCCTTGCGCTTTTATTTCACGCCCTTCATTGACTCTGTTGTTGGGGGAGCGGCGCTTCAATGCGACTCAGGGGTGGCGCGCCGTATGTTCAGCTTTGCTACCTTGAGCCTCCAGCCACAAAAGAAAAAAAAAATGCCAGAGGCGCCAGCCTCTTCTTTCTTCTGAGATCCCTTTTTCTCTTCTTTTTTAAACATTTCGCAGGTGGTCTTAGCGCTGTGATTTGGACAGACTTTGTCCAGACGATCCTCATGGTTGTCGGAGCCTTTGCTCTCATGGTGCTGAGTAAGTACGACGTCCAAAACGCATTTTTTTCTTTTGCTGCTTCGTTGCTTTGTCCGCACTTTTTTTTTTCTCTCGCTTTGCTTGGAGACGAGGTCACATGGCGAAATAGCGTCGTGCTTGATTGAGCACGCGAACAATGCTGACACACGAGCAAGCAAACATTGTGAAATCAGCGCGTCGGCAATTTCTGTTCTCAAAAAAAAAAAAAAAAAAAAAAAAAAGATAGAAAAAAAAACGCGAGGGAAAGACATAATTCACGTAGACTCCGCGTAAATATTGGAAGAGTGAGTTATGAGCCACCTAGAATGCTGGCGGTCGCTATATGCGGGCGCGTCAGAATGAACGTAGACGCAAGAACGAAAAAAAAAACTAAAAAAAACAAAGATGCAGAAAGGATAGTGTCAGCACATGCGCAGTCATTCGAAGACGAAAACTGAAAAAAAAAACAAGTACTAGTAAAAACAACAATGCTGAGTTTTCTTTCTTTTTTTTACATTCCGAGTTCTCCGCATCCCGTTTCTACGCACCCACATCACTAGTTCGTCAAAATCGCAGTAACTACAACGGTGCGTCTTTCTGAGAATCGGTCATCCCCGAAAGATATTTGTGTCAACACCGTGACTGCGATTGCGCGGGCAGCTTGACGAGATCGTTTGGTTAGTTGCGATAGTGGAATGCATCATCAGAGTTTGCTTGGTTAAACCTTGAGACATATCCACTATGTTGGGGAGCTTGACGTAGATGAATGCGGGAAGTATATACTTCTCGATGAAAAAGCGATGAAAGATGTTATAACTGAAACTTGTTGCAGATTGGCGATGCCAAACTGCATTATTTCTTGTCATTCTTTTTTTTTGTTGTTGCTGCGTTGATTAGTTGTAGGAGTGCAATGCAACTAACAACAACAAACAAAAAAAACTTCCCAATTCAGGTTAGAATGCACGTGAAATGTAGAAATACTCGTGTTATAGAAGGGCTCCCAGATTGAATTGACTGAAATTTCTTGCACAAGAAAGGCACGGGCGCAGCTGTATTGCCGAAATTTGCGTGAAGACTTGCGACCTCGCCTCCGACACCTCCGGCGTGGAACAACCGAACCTCCTTTGGAACAACGCACTGGGGTTTCTTAGGAAAATTACTAGGTGGAACTGTGGCGCTAGTGTCCGCGGGGGCTTCCAATATTGAAGGTTCGGCCAGATTGGGAATGTTGGTTTGTACACGTATTTCCCGAAGCTTCGTCCTTAATGGTTTCTAACTAACTTTACAGCTTTGAATAGGTATCGCTTCCAACAAAACATTGCGTTATAAATGCAAGAATACGCAATGATTTTGCCTGTGCTCAGATCATTAATATCCTTCGCGTACAAAAAAAAAATCGTTCGAAATTGAGGCCAAATAGACTCAGATGAAGCGTAGTAAGACCGCAAGAAAATTGTCTGATGTCACAAGCACCAAGATCAGACAAATCCATGTTTATTTATTTATTTGTTTTGTTTATTAATTTTTTTATTGAAAATCTCGAATGCCCCATAAAAGGGTACTGCATGAGGGGTGGGCTAACCCTAACCTAACTTAGCCAAACGTAACGAGACCATCAGTCCCAATGTGCAAGGACGATCGCAGCACCAGGGTTCCCATTAGCCATCTTGGTAACTCTGGTAACAGCGTGGGTAACATCTTGGTAACAGCGTGGGTTGCTCCATATTAACTTTGCGAAGCTACAAGATGTGCCTGGAATCTTGTAGGCATGCGAGTCGCTCCAGGCTCGCTTAGATATCGTATTGGAGCTTGACGTCTCACGGCTGAGATAAAAAGGCTCCCGAACGTGACGGGCCGTCGCGGTGGTGAAATTATTGACCGATTTGAGAATATACAGGATCGGGAGGGGGTCAAAGCGCTACCGAAGAAATGCGAGAAAAGGTAAACCGGGGTGTCTGTGATTCTGTGTTTGCTGAATGTTGGGTACAGGCGCCGTACAACTACTTCCTGCTATTCCTTTCTACCACGCACTTTCGAAGAGTGGAACCAACTTTGTACACTGACCGCAAATGTTTTGTTTTGTTTTATTTTGTTTTGTTCTTGTGCAGCTTGTCCGGCGGCATAAGTGTACACTTTAATAAAGGCACTGAGGTCTTCCTCATGCAGAAGTTTCAATAGTGATGCATTGCGAACTTGGCGTTCATAAACAAAGGTTCTAGTATGCTGTAACTGTCTGATTCTGTTTCTGTTCATGTGTTCGAGGAGAGGAGACAAAGGAGAGGAAAGACAGGGAGGTTAGCCAGTGTAGGTACCGGCTGGCTACCCTGTGCTGGGGAAAGGGGTAAAGGGAATAAAAGGAGAAAGAAGAAGAGGAGGAAAAAAAATAAAAAAAATTAAAAAAAAAATATAAAAAAAAATTAAAAAAAAAAAAGGAAAATAGACACAGTAACGCGAAACTACGCGCTACAACGTTCAGAGGCGGTCGCACAATTCACATGTCCTTAAAAACTTCAACAAAGCCCTTAAGGCCTTGAGTGCCGAAGCCCGTCTGGACCAGTGTCCTAGAGCTTTTTCCTCAGTAAAGGGGCGATTGTCCAGTTTTGCGAGAGCGGTCACGAGCACTTTTCTTCGCACTGCGTAACGGGGACAGTCACAAAGGAGGTGTTCAATCGTCTCCTCGCAGCCGCAGGTGTCACAAGTAGGGCTGTCGGCCATTCCAATGTGGAATGAATAGGAGTTTGTGAATGCCACGCCGAGCCACAGGCGGCACAGAAGTGTTGCTTCCGCTCGTGGCAACCCTGGTGGTAGGCGGAGTTGCAGACGTGGATCCAATTTGTGGAGACGTGCGTTCGTGAATTCACTGGTGTTCCACAGATTCTGTGTAAGCTCGCGGGCGAGGGAGCGAAGACTTGTGGCTGCATCTGTTCTTGACAGCGGTATGGGTGTAATCTGGGCACCATCATGAGCCGACCGGGCAGCGTCATCCGCACTGTCATTTCCTGAAATTCCACAGTGACCCGGTATCCACTGGTAGATGATGTTGTGTCCCTTGTTGATTGCGTGATGGTGGAGTAGTCGGATGTCTGCGACTAGTTGCTCATTTGGTCCATGGTTGAAAGGGGACATCAGACACTGAAGAGCTGCCTTTGAGTCACATAAGATGGACCATGAATGTGATGATTTGTGAACAATAAACTCCAGAGCAGCACGGATAGCTGCGAGTTCTGCAGCCGTCGATGATGTAATGTGAGATGTCTTGAACTTGAGTGTGACGCACTCTGCGGGAATCACCACTGCTCCAGCTGAACTATTAGAGGATACAGAACCGTCTGTGTAAACGTGGATGCGTCCTCTGTGCTGTTCATGTAGCACTGAAAGCACGGTTTGTTTGAGGGCGAAAGTTGACATCTCCGTTTTCCTTTTGATACCGGGAATAACAAGAAGAGCCTGGAGTGGATGGAGGCACCACAGCGGTTGAGTTGGTCGTGCTGCAGGCGTGAAGTTCGACGGTAAAGTTCCATGGTTGGCGGCAATAATCTTGCTAAACGCTGAACGAGGTCGAGCGGCAGGAAGGGAGGCGAGATGATGCGATGGAAGTCGGGCGAAGTGCCTGATATGCATCCTTAAGGTGTCGACTTGAAGATACGTGTTGATGGGGTGGTCATGCGCGATGGCTATTGTTGCTGCCGTGGACGCACATCTGGGAAGACCAAGGCAAATTCGCAGAGCTTGAGCTTGTACAGATTGGAGGGCACGGAGGTTGGTCTTGCCGGTCCCACCCAGTACAGGTAAGCTATAGCGCAGGAGACCAAGGAACAGTGCGTTATAGAGTTGTCATATATATATATATATATATATATATATATATATATATATATATATATATATATATATATATATATATATATATATATATATATATATATATTATATTATATATATATATATATATATATATATATATATAATATATATATATATTATTATATATATATTATTATATATTAACAACAAGCATATAAGTACGGATATCGAACACTATATATATATATATATATATATATATATATATATATATATATATATATATATATATATATATAGTGTTCGATATCCGTACTTATATGCTTGTTGTTAATCCGTATATGCTATGTGTATGTCTGTTCTTCTATTGTTTCATATTTCTAATTTGTCTTCTGGGCCTTAATTTCTGTATTTCTGCCATAATTTGTTTAATGTATTGATCGATCGTCCGTTTCCCAAGTTATATTATTGTTTCAATGACCGACTACGTGACATTTTCTTCTTTCTTTCGCACTGACCACTCCCCTCTGTTACGTTCTTGCTTTGAGGCTGTAATAGATGAATAGATCAATGAATCAATGAATACTAAATAAGTGAATAAATGAAAAGAAAATCAATGAAAGTACAGAATAATGGATTTTGTGGGCAAGTGAAAGGTTGCCAGAGGACTCGCATACGCATATTGAATTAGAATATCAGAATCAAATATTCTTTTAGAAACGGTAACACGATCTCCAATGTCTGCGCGGCGCAGGTTTTATCAAGGTGGGCGGCTACGAGAAGCTGATGCGAGACTTCGCCTTCGCCGAGCCGACCAACAACAGCTTCGTGCAGTTCGACGCAGATAACACGTCCTGTTCCAAGGTGCCCGACAACTACAACCACCTGCTGCGCACAGCCTCTGACCCGCAGCTACCGTGGACGGGAATGGTGTTCGGTCTGACCATCTCGGGCATCTGGTACTGGTGCTCGGACCAGGTGAGCGGCCGGAGGCGAGCTCTCGAATCACATTCGACGACGGTTGAAAACAAAGTTGCGCAGGGGTTAGAGTTCAAGTTTAGCGATTGATTAGTATGTGCATTTCATATGTTAGCACTGGTATAAGGGAAAACACAATCGTTGCACTCCATCGCTGCCAACATACTGGGCACAAACTTGGAGGTTGACAAAGTAGCTTGAGAAGTTAAGGACCACGTAACGAGAGACAGGAAAAAAGGAATGATAGGCGTGACGTTAATAGACGGGGATACAGAGGTGTGGATTAGAGAGGAAACAGGCAGCTGATATTCCAGGCGACGTTAATTAGACATGGAGTTCGGCGGGACATGTTGCGTAGGTGGTCTATTAACCGGTGGTCTATTAGAGTTACACAGCGGGCACAAAGGGAATGGTAGCGATATCGGGGACTGCAGGGAATCAGGTGGTGGTATGAAAATAGTAAACTTGCAGACATAAGCTCCTGTGAGCTGGCGCACGGCAGGAGTAACCTGAGATCGCTGGGAGAGGCGTTGGCGCTGCAGTGGACATAAGAAGACTGATGATGATTGTGTTACAACCACGAATGCGTTAGGAGGTCCCAAAGCGAATACTACTGTCTTGGGCACCTCCTGTCAATAACGGGGGATGTTAGTAACATACATGTAGCAGGCAATGGACGTAGAAACATATGAACGCAAGGAAAACTAAACCGAATACAAACAAGCGAAAAAATACAGGTGCAGTAAGGTAATCGCTAGCTGTAGCACGGAAACGAAGCAGGAACCGAAAAAGTAATACACATAAATTTCAAGTACAGTATAATAGGATAATTTCACACACTGCATAAAGATATGACAAAACGCTCAGAAAATATGTGCGCCTAATTGTTTTTACCGTACCTGAAAAAAACAAAATTAGAATTTTCACACAATGAACGCAGCATTGAAAGCGATTACAAAGGTTTAGCGTTGCGCTGAACACCCTCGTAAAGTAAAAAGAAAAGTGAAGAAAAGCCGTTGATTACCAGTAACAGCAGGCTGACTATTCATTTCATTATAATGTATTTGTAGCGGTTGACGGCGATAGTCACGGTTGATGCGTACGATAGTCATGCCAATAAAAGGGTTATGCCCGAACAAGTACTGCATTCGGATAATGTGCATTTCTTGGGAAATAATAAGAGTCAAAGAACATTGTAAATTAACTTGCATAGAAAACTAGGAAGCCTGCGGAGGTTATACAGAGTAATATCCTGGCGTCACTGCGTAACGAATGACTTCAATCGCAATTCATAGCTGCGGAAATAGCTGCCTTTTAATAAACATAATGTTTTTTGAGACACTTCGTAAACGGCGTTAACGCCTTTTGGGGTGCTATCTCTGGACGTTGTTAAAGTCCGCCATGTTGTGGACTCCGCTATCTTGTACAGCTCTCATTGACCACGGGGTCTGCTACAACCTCAGTCTGAGTGGCATAAAAATGACGCCATTGCAGAATTTGACAACATGGCGGAATTTCACGATGTCCAGAATATAACGCCCAAGCACAGCAGATTCGGTGTTACTGGTGCATTCAATAAATTTCGTCGACTCACGGTCCTTCACGGGCGCATTGTCAGAAGGCTACTCGCTTACTTTGACAATTATATTCGATGGTTTTTACGTCATTCTTTAACGTTTAGGTGGTCTTGTTGGAAATTCACTAGTACATTTCTACAAAATTCACGACAGAGAGGTTAAAAAGGAAACAGACGATATCGAGCCGCTAGTGCCTTCTGTTTCTTTGCTCCTCCCTGTGTCGTCCGCGCGTCTGCGATGCAGATATCAGTCATTTTCGCAACTGCCACGTGTTTATATTCGTAGTTTGTTTTGAGTAATCGTGGGGTTATGTAACACTACTTCTACTCGTTGTGAAAACAACATTGCTGTTCACATTGCGGGATGCACGACGGTCGCTGTCAAAGTTCTGTTTTCTTTTTCTTCGGACCACGATAGGTTTCCCGACAAAATTTTCTTCTGTATAGTCAATCTATTAACTATATGATGGCAAGCGCTTGGGTAGCATGAAAATTACTCCCGGATCTGCTTGTTGGAGAGAAAACAACACTCGCGGCGCGATTCTTGAGAAAGAAAGAAAGGAAGGAAGAAAGAAAAACTACAACTACAAACCGTAAGCAGCGTTTATTTCCACAGAAGCCCGGCAGTCGAATCAACCAGTGCTGTTGCGCCATCTCGCAGCGCTCGAGAGAAGCACGTTGTGATGAGGAATGTAGAAAGAACAAAAGTTCCCGAGGCTTGCGCTCTCTTGGTTTGTGTCGCAAGATGGCCAGAGCGCTTTGCGCGTCGTTTTTCACGGGCGATGTGCACTTTTTGCGTGTTTTCGAGATAATATAAAAGCAGCTGAGTTGTTTGTGACACATGTAAATTGCGGAACACTATAAATGGTCGCAATAGCCATCTGCTGAAGCATTTTGTACGATGTCTTTTTCATATATATATTCAGCGTGAAATGGCGGCTGGAAAGGTGGGCGACAGTGATCAGACGACAAAAAAGAATCTATTCTTTGCCAGATTAAAGCTTGCGAAAAAAGGCATTTTTCTAAGCAAAATGTGCAATGGGCTGATACCTTGTGGAGTTCACTGACTTCAGTGACTACTACAAACGTCACAATAAAGTGTGCTTTCCTTTTTTTGTAGTCTTCGCGTCACGACGAAACTGCATTAGGAGACCTTTGACGATTATATTTATGAAGCACGTTAGTATTTGTGACAGTGGTTTCTTCTTGACCATTCAACACACCGCGGAATGCGTCCTTAAAGGCATCTTTTGGTTCTCTTTTACATCATCAGTAGATCACTTATTGGAACGTTCAGGAGAAAAAGACATCAGTCGCAATGATGCAGACCACAATACTTTCATTCTTCGACGACAATTGAAATGCGCTAATAATATACAGGGTTAATTAGCACTCTGTGATTTCAGTTCGCCGATTTAGGTGTTTCAACCGGTAGATTCGTATAAATTTGAACTTACCTTTACCTACAATGTGGACGTGACTTAATTGCTTCATTTATCTATAATACTGCTAACAGCGAGGCCACTGCAGTGATTAGAGTCAACTGAACTGTAGACAAACGAAAGGTTGTCAAATGAGAGCGGATTATCATCAAGGTAGAAATTTGTTGAAGTGCTGCCCATTTTGGTCAAAAATCACTGAAGCGATTTCTGGAGGCGCTGTTAGCATATCGCGTGAATTGCCGACACGGGAATCCATGCACCTACAATTTCTAACGTGTGACACCTCGCTCTTTGCAGGTTATCGTCCAGAGGGCCCTTTCTGCGAAGAACATGGTTCACGCCAAGGCTGGTTGCATCCTTGCCGGCTACCTCAAACTTCTCCCTCTGTACCTCCTTGTCCTGCCCGGCATGGCCGCTCGTGTCCTGTACCCAGGTTAGTAGCCATTATACTTTCTTCAATGTGAAGTTGAGCCTCAATTTAACGAAGCAGACGGGACCCGGAAATTATTTCGTTAAACCGAGAACATCGTTAAATATAACGCACTGGAGCCATTTGCGCGAATGTTTCACATCTTTAATCGAGAGAAATGAACATGATATGTTTGCCTGTGTACACACGTTGCCGGCGCCCGTTGAGTGGTCTAGTGGGCCTTCATGGGAGCGTCGAGAGAGAGAGAGAGAGAGAATGAAGAGGAAAGGCAGGGAGGTTAACCAGATATGAGTCTCCGGTTTGCTACCCTACACTGGGGATGGGGGATAGGGGTTAGAAAGATGACAGAGAGGAAAACAAAAAATTTCTTAACAGGCCAGTGGTGTCCGTCATCTGGACGGAAAGCATGTTCAACCATATTTTACCCATACGCCCTCCCCCCACCCCACCTTAAAGAAAAAAAAAATACCGTCAAACCGGCCGAGACGCTGAGTTCGCTTCGTTGCTTCAATGTTTTCAACGCAATGAGCTGCATCAACATGTGTTTGAGAAACGAAAACCCTTCGTTAAACCGAAAATTTCGTAAAATAGAGGTTTAGGTAAAATGCAGTTTCTACGCGGGCTAGCAGTGGCAGTGGCTGAAGGGGGAGGGGGATGTGCACTGGAATGAAACATGTCAGTTTTGTTGAAGTCAGTGAGTCGTCCTTGTTTGTTGGGCTGAAATCGGTAAAATACCAAGAGCAAACCTTTGAATATTTAGCATAAACCATCTGTGGGCATTAATTAGAAACACTGAAACAGCTTAGATTGATAAAGTATCCCCAAGGTACTCTACCTTCGCTGATTTCATGGTAACCGGTTGATTATCAAAAGAGAAAGTGAGGCAGTTTCACTTTTCTTTTAAAATTTCGCATCGAAACTCCATGACCAGTACGTCAGTGTGACGTCATGGATGGCAAAGTATTTTTGCGCACTTCGGCCGTTATTGTTCAAGTAAAAGTCCATAAAACATTCGAAGTTCAGTCTCTCGCTTTTTTTAGAATACAAGGTAATTTATTTTTACCGCTAAACGCCTAACTAGACCCGAAGAGACGCCGCCAAACTTCATGATGTGACGGCTCCTTGGTGCGGGAATTTCAAGGCGGTGTCATGCCCGGTATTTTGCTCTTGTCTCTTCCGGCTTTGCCAAGGAGTCTTCTAGCGGTACGAGTGGCTTTTTCATATTGTGGGCAGGGTAATTTACTAACAAAGCTCAAATTATTTTAATCTTGTAGTGTGCCTTTAATGTCCCGAGACAACAAACTTGCTGCCAGAAAGGCTACAGTTGGGTGCTCCATATTATATTTCGTCAAGCAGGTTTTTTTTTTTTTTTAACGTGCAACTAAAGCAGGCAAGTGGGTCCCTGTTGTAAAGAATGGCATTTTATTTAAGATCTGCGCGACAAAAAATTATATCTTGAACGTAGCAATACGTCAGTTCCGTTGGTTCCGCCGTTCTTCGTGAAAGTTGACTTTTCAAGAACTGTTTGCGCGGTCACGTCATAAAACTTGCGAGAGAAAGCTGCAGTCTTAGTGCAGCAAGAACTGATAAACTCGATGACGACGCGGTAATGTTGTAGTCAATCGCACGTAACGAGAAACTGAAGATCGC
Source organism: Dermacentor andersoni (assembly GCF_023375885.2). NCBI lineage: Eukaryota > Metazoa > Arthropoda > Arachnida > Ixodida > Ixodidae > Dermacentor > Dermacentor andersoni. The sequence continues at coordinate 42,863,113 of NC_092816.1, forward strand.
CGCTTCGCGCTTCTTTTTCTTTTTCCTCGTCGCGAACAGACCTTGTCGGCTGCTCGAACCCTGATCGTTGCCGCGAAGTCTGTGGCAGCGAAAATGGCTGCACCAACATCGCCTACCCGCTGCTCGTCGTCAAGCTCATGCCCGTCGGTAAGTGAACGTCAAGTAGGAGCATGTGAATCGAGAAGGAACAGATCGCTTCGCACACAGTTTGTGTTAAAAAAAAAAAAAAACTGTGCTGACGCATAGCATGCGGATAATGAATCCTGGCCCCTACACTCTTCTTACTCCTATCTATCTCCTAACATGATCTTTCTCTTCAACAAGGCAACAAGACTTTCCGGCATTCACTTTTAGAGTAAATAGGCAGGCGTTCCTCGCTGTTCATTTGTTTAGCGCCTCGCGTCCGTGTGCGCTGTTGTATCCACGCATTTACGTTCAACTCCTATCTGCACTGCACTTCTAATGCACAGCAAAATTTTTGTTTTGTTCTTGGATCCTGACAAAATGAGCCACCAAACGAACGAAAAGTGGAATCGTCAGTGCATTTCTCGTGCGAAGAAGGTTTTTCTGCGAAGGTTGCAGAAACCGCAGCAGCACTATCAGAACCCTTAATCAAGACATGCCAAGCGTTGCAATTGCGATCAGTCTTGCAACAGCTCATTAAAAACTGGTCGCGCTTTCTTCCCTCATTCTTCTCCTTCTTTCTATCTTCCGTTTATATGTTTCTGTCATCTCCTTTCTGAAGAGTAGGGCGTCGTTGCGCCCTTTCAGGTGGCAGTTGTCAGCCTGCTCCTCGCTTTCCCTTTCCTCTCAAGAATACAGATGTGTTCAAAAGAAATAATAATAATAATTTTTCTATTGTGTACTTTATTTTCTCGCACTAAACTTAACTTCGTTTTCTAGATTTGGTACTTTCTTTTTTTTTTTGTTCCGCTGACTACCATAACAACACGCAGCTTTCGAAGTTCCACGTACTATCTGTCTTGTCACTGCGAAATTACATCACTTACGTATTGATGAAGAACATTATGCACACCAGTTGTCTCTCTTTAGGCCGCTTATTCTTTCCAATTTGCTATTATAGGCAGGCATCCAGCTGCAATTTCAATCGAAACTTGCCAAGGTTGACGACTGGGCGTGTTGGTATAGCATATTAGAGGTTGGATTGCGCAACATTTTTTACGAGACACACAGAAGAGACACACACCACAGAGCGCTCTGTGGTGTGTGTCTCTTCTGTGTCTCGTAAAAATGTTGCGCAATCCAACCTCTAATTTCAATCGAACAAGTTCTAACAACGTGTATAGCTGACGGATTATCCAACTTGGTGGCGAGAAAATTTTTAATGGGGCACCAGTTGAAGTTGGAGCCGCCAAATGTTACTGGACAACCTGCAGATTTCATTACATGTCTAATAAGGATGTACCTTGAGCTTCTCACTGGTCTTGAATATGATCGTGTTCTTTAGTAAGGCGTTCATTTAGGTTCTCAAACGGTAGCCCAGTTTTCTCGATTGATGTTGTTTTCTTAAATCCTGTAATGAGCTTCTTGTAATTCTTGCCGGCTATTTTAGGGTGTTATATCATTATTAAGCAATAACGTATGTTATCTCGCGATGTTTTCGTCCTTTAGCTAAGCCCTTAAACGAATGTCGCACGTCGGACCAGCCACTAGCTTCTCAAGCCATCGGTGCGAAGAGCGCATATGTGTACTTGCTGCTCTTTCAAGAAAGTGAAGCCACACACAGAAAAAACGAAAAAGAAAAAAGAAACGCTCTGAGAACGGCGTGTTTCAATTTCCCCCACACTTCTGGTCCTCGGCATTCGCAGGTGCTCGCGGAATGATGCTGTCCGTGATGCTGGCCGCCCTCATGTCGTCGCTGACGTCCATATTCAACAGCTCGTCGACCATCTTCACCATCGACATCTGGAAGAAGTTCCGCAAGCACGCCTCCGACGTGGAGCTCCTCATCGTGGGCCGCTCCTTCGTCGTCGTGCTCGTGGCGCTGAGCATCGTCTGGATCCCCATCATCGAGCACTTCCCGAGCAGCCAGCTCTTCCACTACATCCAGAGCGTCACCAGCTACCTGGCTCCGCCCGTGTGTGCCGTCTACGTCATGGCCATCTCCTGGAAGCGAGTCAACGAACCCGTGAGTGGATACCCTGCGTGCCCCTTCCCTTCGAACGCAGTCATTCTTCCCGCGATTTCTTTGCTCGCGTGTCTAAACATGCTACACGCTGCACGAGCATCGGCAGTCGGCACTACGCCCACAGCATTGTCCATAACACGTTCCATAAATCGATGTGTATTCGCTTTGTTTCTTGCTTGTTTTTTTTTTCTCGATTCGGTCTGCGGCTGACGCGAGTACATTTTGCTATCCGCTACCCCCTTCTCCAACTGGCACCTTTAGTTAGGCTCCCTTAATGAACGAATGAACAGATAAAATATACAAATAAAGATATTAATAAATAGGGAGTCGATAAACAGCTTCGCTAAGTCAGTTTGGCAAGAGGCGTGAGAAACTATATTTGCGCGTGTTTCGGGGAAACGGGTGTTGATTACTAGCGGAGAAAGGTGAAGGCTAAATGTATATTTTTTTTCTAACGGCAGTGTTATTTACGCCAGCGTTATTACGCCGTGGATTTCAAAGAACTCCTCGGTGCGTTAGGCGTTTATTGCTAAGAAAAATGTTATAAAAAAAAAGCTATCCAAGTTATGTGGGTAGCTCCTCTATCGCCAAGCTGTGATCCCCAGCAGATGCTCTAAACATGTGGCATCGCGGGAGTTTCAAGGTGGCGCCTCCTGTATCGCCACCTTTGTTTTCGTTTTTGCCGCGAAAACAGTTCGAGCAGCTAAGCTTGATAAAGGGCGCTCCTATCTAAATGTACGAGAACATTGTGACACGTTGTGAGACAGCACCCGTGTCGTGTTCTTCTTTGCCTAAGTCTTCGTCCGTTCAGGCCTGTTACTTTCCAAAACAGGAATTACCATTAACTCGACCATGCATCCCTTCTAGTGTAGTCCGTCTCTCTTTCTTTTGTTTTCACAATAAAGTGTTGTAAATGGCAAAAAATAAAAAAATAACAATAGAAATCGAAGTTAGATATTTTCAACTCTGTAACTTACTCATAAATAATAATGACGCAATTCTGTAAACTGCACCTCTTAGACGTCTAAATCGAACGAAATTGATGTGCTATACACCGCTTTGAATTATGCACACCGCCATAAACTATAAGCACGACTTTTGAAAAACCCTCGTAAACGCTGTAACAATCTTTACGTAAGCTGTAAATTCACACACAAAATTTTTCCAATTCAAGTTATCTAACAGATGCAGTTTGCAGAACTGCGATATCTATTTTTGGTGCAGAGTTACGCATTTCTAAACTCCGTGCTTCGGAACTTTGACGTTTAGCGCGGAATATTAGGAAAACGATGAAGCACACAAAACAGGCACGAGGTTTTTAAGGCTTCAGTGCTGTCTTAACATTCTGCGCCAATAATCTGGTTTATGGATTACTAACTAGCCCAAATCAACACTTTGTCCGCGCTTCAACTTTTTATTAAACATACCAGTTTCGGAAGATGAGTAGAACTTGTTGCTGGGCGAGTTGGTTGGGATCTAAAGAATACATTGTTGCGCCAAAAAAGGAACATAAAGACTTAGGAAGGAAGAGTACGAAACGCGCTCAATCGCTCAATCAAAAGCGCTCAATCTGTCGTTTCGTACTCTTCCTTCCCAAGTCTTTATTTTCCTTTTTTGGTGCAACAATGTATTTTTCCGTTTCGGAAGTTTTCGCAAAATATCACAGGCTATAAATAAAAACGTATGCTTCCTAGAGTCGCTAGAATTTAGCTCTTTGTCTCAAATGCAATAAACTTTATCCAAATTGGTCGAGCGGTTCTTTCATGCAAGTATTGCTGTGTTTTCGCTTACAAAATGTTCATAGGAATTATGTTGCCTTTCTATTCAGTTTTTGTTTACTCTTGGTAGTCTTTCAGTTGAAGTGCAATTCAACTTCGTGTATAACTTTTGCAAGGGTTACCTGAATAAAGAACTTCAGTAATATGGCTGTTTGGGCTTGTCGGTACACCATATTGCTGAACCGCAGCACAAATATACACAAGGACAGACGACAGACGAGAAGCGCTCGTCTGTCATCCCGTTTCTTCTGTCGCTGCGTAGAATGCGTGGTTCAAGTTCACCAATTTGAATAAGGAAATCGCAATTGGCTCCGAGCTAAAGATTCCTCTCAAATGTTCGAAACCGGGTTTACTATGTTCGCCTATATTTTCATTCCTTTACGCCGGTTGTCACATGGTGACGGTTGTCACGTCGCCGTGGTCATCAGCCCACTGGGGTTCGAACTCACGGGAGCCTCGAATTCGTCTGTCGCAGGGCGCCTTCTGGGGACTGATGATCGGCTTGGCTGTCGGCATTGCTCGCTTCGCCTGGGAGTTCTCGTACACGGTACCCACCTGCGGCAGCGGGGAAGTCGACCCCAGGCCCGCCATCATCTCGCAAGTACACTACTTGCACTTCGGATCGATACTGTTCCTCATTTCGCTTGTCTCCACGGCCGTCATCAGCCTGCTCACGCCGCCCATCGACGAAAGACATGTGAGTACATTAAACGTTATAGCCTGCTTCGTGCGTTCTGACCATGGTAGCTTAGGGCAAAGCGGTGGACAGACGCACGCACACGCACGCACTCACACGCACACAAAAACAAAACAAAAAAAGGAAGACAAGGGCGGGCGCTACTTTTAATTTGATTCATAGGTCACCCAAAGGTACATATACTAAAAAGTATCGCATCACTGTGACGCAATCATGGCATAATCGTGTCATATTTGGAGAAAAAAAAAGTGTCAAAGTCAACGTTACGTCGAAATACATGACAACTACCCATATATATGTGTTTCGTATGTGACGCACTATTTTCGAACGCGAATGCGAGCAGTACGAGAACTCTTTCTTGCCCTTGTGTTGCCTGCTATGCATGGCGTGCAGCACAGAAACGGTAAATGCCGGCAGCAACTGCAAGGCTAATCCCACCAGTAGCCTACAACAACTCAACTCAACAACTCAACAGAAACGGTACTTACGAGTCAAAATTTCAATTTGAGCATCGCGCAGAAGACGAGGAGACAAAATGAAGAGGACGGCGCACCGTTGCACTCGCAACGAAAGTTTATTTGAAGTTTTAAACAAACCGGATTCCGTGCGTTTACCGCAACCAAGCTTACGTATAGGGGAAGCCGGCGAGTTTGATTGTAGACCTAAGCAGCATTGCTGTGATGTTGGGAAAATAAATTCATTGACAACTGCTATCGGCTGATCACGCTGACACCTCCTTTGGAGATACTATTGACCGGACAACACACGCGTCACCGGTACTGAGCGCTACCGGATAGCACGTCTTCATCAAGGATTACTGCACATTCAAACGACGGCGCATTCGCTCAATCGCATTGACTGCATACTTCCGACTGCTTTCACGCGCTGTTTGCGCCACCTATTTTAGATTTATATTGCACGCAAGCTTAACGCGTAACCATTGCGAACAATGCTCCCGTTGTTAGCAACGTTTGCAAGAAACAAAACGGCAACGTTAGCAGGAAACAAAACGGCAACGTTAGCAAGAAACAAAATGGCAACATTCACAAGAAGCAAAACGACATTTCAGCTCCCCTACGAGGTGTCGGTTTTTTCTTCTTTTAAGCTTTTACTTCTGTAGTCTGTGTTAGTTTTATTGTGCCACGTGTAGCGAACATATTTAGTCACGAGCGCTTCTTTCCTTCTTTTTTCTTTTGCTTTGTGCCGGTGGGCATTTGTCGCCGGACTATCACTGCTATCAAGTTATTGCTCGGCGTATGACGCGTCTTCTGTATTGGAAAATTTTTAAACGTTGTCGCCGACTCTATGTCGCAGAGTCTTGTCAAATCACGTTGAGGGTGCGACGCGAGTATCGTTGTACATTCTTGAATGCACGCGAACAACAGCGATTACTCTGGAATGCACTGTGATAAACGTATAAGTAACGGATGGACGTGACCCGACAGCTCAGATTCGACGACCGAGGACTGTGCTCGACGCTGTCATTGGAACATGAGTGTCGCTTGTTTTTCTGTGCACAAGTTGGCCCATTAGAGAGTTAGATTCTAACTGAGACTTTCCACAGTGTTCCGTTTGCCTTACCATCAACCACTGCGTGATGATATGTAACACGCATGCCCCCGCGTGACTGAAGAGGTACTATAGATATCGCGCGAAAATCCGGACACGAAGCAAGCAGTAATCACGCTACATTCTCCGGATACCACTACTCATTTAAGGGCCGCAGAATTATCAATAATGCCACGTTGTTATGATGTTACTGTGTTACCAGTGACACGGGCCAACCACTGACTTGAGCACCTCTATGCACATAACGTGCGATGGAATAAACAGGGCCCCGTCACTTCAGCCACTTCACTATTGTGACGGCCCCGCCAGCGTAGCGAGAATGGAAGAAGGAAAAAGAAAGGAGAGAGCATACCACAACGCGATCGAAGCCAAACCTGGTGGCCCAACACGTGATCACACGTCAAAGTTCGTGGTTGGTTTTAGTGTTCCCACTCTGCAGGCGGAGCCACGGCAGGGTAGCTGAACAAGCGCTCACAGAATAAAAACTACTGGCATAGCTACTGGGAACCAAACGTTTCGGCGAATCTCGATACTTGCTCCGCGACCTCTCCGCAAGAGGTCACGTGTTGGGCCACCATTGTGGTTTCACGGAGCGTTCGCTTGCCAAGGCCGGTTGCGTGACTTAATTGCTCCCTCCTATATTTTTCCTTCCTCCACGGTAGCGAGTGTTTACCCTAGTGACAAGCTATAGGAAAGTCGGTGGGGTTCCTAAAAAATGCTGTCGCATTTGGTATCGCATTTAGGATCTATTTTATTACAGTGACAATGGGCTGGCTTTGGAGGTGCATCAATTTCACAGATGGCCTGCTATACGAAGATGAAGTATTTCGACAAAATGCCTACTGCATTAGGTTGCGCCGAGGACAGAAGCCCAGCCGTTCTCACAGTGCGTGGGGGTAGTAGGCAAGGAAGTGCGCTGAAACTTAAATATCATAAAGCACAATTTTGATGTCTTTCCTGTTGTAAGTCGCTCGTATTCTGCCGTCCGTGCAGCTCTATCGGTTGACCTACTCGACGAGGTTCAGCACCGAGGTGAGGGAAGAACTAGACAGGCCACACAAGAAGGTGCCGCCCACGGTCAGCGCAGTCACCGGAGGTGCTGACAACCTGGCCTACAACAAGAGCGCGGACAATCTGGCGTCCAACGATGTGCCCATGACCATTCGGGGCCACACGTCGCCGCACGAAGTGATGCAAGCCCCACGCAAAGGTACCGTGTTTCTCGATAGATGTTCGCAGATATAGCGAAGGTTTGCACGTAGCATATATGCGAACGGTTAATTAAAGCTCCATCTTGCCGACGCCGACATTTCAGTCCTTTCAAGCATAGCGTTTTATTTTTCTTTAACGCCTCCTTTCGATAGATCTTCCAATTCACACCTGTCTTGCCCTCTGCGAGTTCGTCTCTTCGCGTCAGTGTGCGCGAAATGTCCAACGATTGCTACAACAAAAACTAAAAGACGTATTGCAATGAAACTTTGCAGGAACCAAGTAGACTTTGTACAGACACCGGGGGGTGTCCTAAAAGTTAACTAGATTTTTCGGTAAAGCCGTACATTACTAGGTTGTATTTAAGTTGCGTAGTCAAGCAGTTCCGCATAAAGCACACCTATGTGCGCGATATTCTAATCGACGACCCGCTGCAGTATCTCAGTGGCAGGTTGCGGGTTCGGTTCCTGTACGGAACCGGCGAGCCGCGGGACTCACCCCGAAACGATTCTCGGGTACCAATGGGGCTGCGCGCAGGCATGGCTGACGCTGCACTAGATGTGTGGATCCTAGGAATTTGCGCACATCTGCCGAGGTTCCACGAAGGTTTAATCTCAATGGAGGGCGCGGCTTAGTTCTTGCGTGAGTCTAGTCGGTGGCTTCCCCCGTGTCCCCTATACTGCGCTCGAGCGTTCTTTAATATGCCTTACCAACGCGGCCAAACCTCCACGCTTGTTACGCTTGTACACTTGCGCAAAGTTCACTGCTAAGGCACTGCGGGAACCACATTGCTTAAGCGACGCGGGCATCGCAAGACAGGCAGGAACGGCGCGCTTTTGTTTATTTTCAACGCTGAGTCCAGATAAGCCAATTCACTTTTAAGCGACACAGATGACAGCTGACGCAACAAGTCCGCTTCCACGATTTTGCGCCTGCCTTTATCTCCTTTCTTCAAATTGCATCTGCCTCTGTCTATTCTCCTGCGTCCGGGTCTCGCGAGCGCTATGGGGTCACAGAATGAATGAATGAATGAATGAATCAATGAATCAATGAATGAATGAATGAATGAATGAATGAATGAATGAATGAATTAATTAATTAATTAATTAATTAATTAATTAATTAATGAATGAATGAATGAATGAATGAATGAATGAATGAATCAATCAATCAATCAATCGTTTATTTTTGCATTTTCACACAGGTCGAAATAGCGACCAGACCAACTATAGCGTGGAAGTTGTTCACCGTTAAGCGTTTCATTCTTGGCTCTTTCGCGCTCGCAGAACTGCGTGGGTTCAAGAAGGCGCTGTTCTGCCTCTGCGGCGTCACGTCTACGCACGAGGAAGAACAGGCGATGGCGGCCAACCAGCCGCCGCCCGTGAGTCCCGAGCAGGAGGCACAGGATGCGGTCAAGGCTCTGGACGAGCACCGCGTGTGGGGCGCCGCCTGCACGGTCAACGCCGTCGTACTCATCGCCATATGCGCGTTCGTCTGGGGCTTCTACGCCTGAGCAGCAACACTTCAGTGGCCAGTTACCGAGCGAGGAATTTACCGTGCGACGCCGCTCTCAATCCACTCGACGTGGGACTTGTGCTTCGGGACGCCATCGTTAAGACAGTGCAAGTGACGATGATTCCGGCCGTGCCTCATTTGTTTCTATACTCCCTTCCATACATAGCTGTCAACGCTGTGGAGGCTAGAGAGACTTCTTGCAGTGGCTACGCTCACACTTGGATATAGTTCGATGTCTTTTTGACCGTAATTGTGCGCAATTGTGCGCTACTGTTTTTTTTTATATAGGCTGAGTGTTGAAAGAAACAAGTTTTAATCCTTAGAATCGAACACAATGCGGTATACGGCTGCTAATGCGTTGTTTTAGGTCATTATTTTTGTTTTTGTTGTTCTTTTCGGGTTTTCTTTCTTCATTTGTAACCCGTCGCGTGGAGCCTTACGTGCGTGCTCGCACGAGCGAACGCTGTTGGCGTGCAACAAAGCATGGACGGAACGTGCGGAGGGATAACTTTTCTCGACCGAACTTCTTGCGTACGTTCCACAGCGTTGATTGCTATGTATCAAACTGGGTATAGAGCCGTCGGCAGTGCTGGAGCGGTGGACTGGAAAACATTAATGTGGTCCTGCAGGACGCGCTTAGCGCGTAGTGGGCGTCTCCCACGTAGGGTTTCTCCCACGTAGGACAGGGTGCACCTGGCGGCCGCTTCGCGGGCCTACTGGACAGCCCGTTGCTGGTCGGCGAGTAGTGAGCTTCTGAGGGACTTCTCCCACTTGTCCGAGGTGGAGTCGGGAAGAGCGTTCCTAGCCTCCCAGAACATGTGTGCGAGTATCGCAGTGTCTCCACACGAGGGCGGACGTATCGCTGAGGTACGCGTCGGGACAGCAGCACCACAACAATTTGGGACAGCGCCTCACCTGACGATCGCCTTGGTGGCGGGACATTAGTTCCACGCACCGTCGGGCGTTGTCCGAAGATCATTAGTGTTTCAGCGTAGAGGAGACGTACTATAGCCCCACATGCGAAATGCCGGAACTCTTCTCCGGGAACAGCAGTGCTGGTGGCGATACCTTGCGAGGCTCGGTTTAACCATACGCGTGTAACCCTCATTGCACTGGAAATGCCTATTCGGCCTGCCGGATTTTGCAAACGTGTCGGTAGTGACCTAATCGTTACGAAGCTATTCAAGTATCTTCTGTTTCGAGATGTTGCGCAACACAATGAAGTTTTCAACACGGCGAGCTTGACCATCACTTCACGAGACGTAACCAGCCGCGCTGTTCGTGAACGCTTCTGTTATTCCAATGAACGTGGGCAATAGTACGTCTCCTCTATGCAAAAAAAAAAAAAAGCTGTTTCTTAACTGGTAGCTACCGGTACTCGCCCGGATGACGGACGCACGCAAACTTACCTCCTTGCGTCACAAGACGGTGACACTGTGCGGAACGTATCAACTCAAACTTGTGGAGTCTGTGATAGCAAGCCACATACGTTGCAGAGAGACTGCTGATCCGTGATTCAGCGTGTGTGTCTGTGTGTGTTTGTGCATTGTCTGTGCTGCGACGCTGTAGCTTTTCTTTTGTATAGCTTCTCTTTTACAAAGCAGGACACTTGCTAGTTTTAGAGTTGAAAGCATAGGACAGATGAGTCCGTGGCTTTTTATATACTCGCCTCACGAACGCTAGGGCTCACTCCTTCGAATTCAGTGCACACTCTCGAATGCGCAAGGAGCCGAGAGCCTCCCGGCGCTGTCAGAATGACACAAAAGTTTCCGCACACAAAGAGGGGTCACGTTGCCACAGGAACCTTGGGTGTGATTGACTCATGACATTCATAACTTGGACAAAATTGTGCATCATCAAATAGCGAAAAAGAAAGAAAGAAAGACAAACAGAGCCAACATCAAGAAGAAAGCAAAGATGGCAAATGCGAGCGCTGCTTTTACTTGGCCCGTACTCATTCAAGTGAAGTCAAATCTGTTTATTCGCTTTCCCTACGTCACTCTTGTTTACGGTGCGCGGTTGGGCTCTGTATCACTGTGGTTGAGTTAACAGTTCGAGGATTCTCAGCTGCATTCAGTACTTGCGGGAACGGGCGGCTGTCCACCGCGGTGCTCAAATGTTCCTGAAATCAATAGCGGAGATTGTGTGAACCAAAGAATAGCGGCAGTGTTTTCCTTTTTTTATGCGTACACAGTGCACGGTACATAGGGGAAAAATACAGGTTGGAAGGTATACGGGCCTCAGTTGGGTCTGGTTGGCTTATTTTACTGCAATCAACTCTGCATATGTTGCCCGAGGAGCAATGTTCCTTCAATAAGTGACTTAGAATAATGGATCTAGAAGCGCCCACCGTCTTCCACCACTGCAGTACACTCGTTTTTATCTACATGCACAGTTCATGCGCAACCAGCACAAGCTGGCCGGTAAAGTCTGAAGATGAGACAACAAAACACGATGTCAACACTGAGGTGTACGCTACTGGTGACATTGTTTGCGTAGTGCACATACTTTCTAGTGAGTGGCTGTCCTATCTTGTAATGCTCTGAGGTCAAGTCTTGACAATCAACAGGTCCGGTTTCTTCCAACGTAATTACACAATCGCTGTTAAAAATGCCGGTATCTTCAAATATCAGTGAGTCTTTCACTTTGTTTCGCCGTCTAGAAGGAAAAAAAAAGAGCAAGGACAGCAATGTCAGTGCTGGCTGAACTGCGTTGCTCCATGACTCGATAACCATGGAATACTGCAGGAACTCGGTTTCAGTCGAGTTATCATAGGTACGGGTGGCGACGTTGTTCATTCTTTTGTGGTCGGGCCACTCAGGCTTGAATACAAATGTTTGTTTGTTTGTTTGTGTGTGTGTGTGTGTGTGTGTTTGTGTGTGTGTTTACATATCGGCGTGCCACGTGCGAGCTTCAAAGATAATTCATTTCATACACTTGGCACCTTGATGGGGTTCAACTTTGTAAATATGTTTCTAGCAAGGGTGTTTCAGCATATGCTAAGCGTAGACTTTTGAACCCCGCATGAGCGAGAAGAGCGCACGAAGTTTATTTTTACACGAAGCCATGCCTGTCAATTTTAGAGATGCGTTGATGACCCACTTCCACAAGGAGTGCGACGTATCGGTGCTACGTTTACTGCATGCCATTACCAATATTTATTCAGTACTGTACGAAGACAAACAACCCTGAACTATTTGAATTGATTTAACGTTTTCATCTCGGATGCATTAGTAGTGTTGTAGGATTTCATTGTGTTCCCTGTTGATACTTGTAGCAAAATTTAAGACCTGGCCGATATTACATCTAGGAAACTGTTTACATGTGTCTAGGATGCCAAGCAGCGAGGCGGTGAAGAAGTGCTTTTCTGGGTTACACGTCAACAAAAAGCATGCTAGTCTTTTCTGTGGTAAATTATGTCTGATGCGTTATCTTTGTTTCGACGAACGTCACGTCAGACTACGTGGATAGAAAACTATTGCCTCTAGAAACTTTTCATTAAACGTAATGCCAAACCAATTTGTCTTTGTACGGGGTGTATTACCGGTCTATGCGGGCAACATACTTTAGCATCTGTTTAATATTAACTGTAGCATTCTACCAATTCTGCTTAGTATTGAGAAAAAGTACACGATGCGTGTGAAAACCAAGTTCCTTTCTTTATGGCTTCGAAACATGGTTACGGTACTTGACGACATGTAACAATCGTTACTTACGGGGTGCCAGTAAGTAACGTGCTCGCTGGCACAGCAATGATCCACAAACCATATTTTTTTAAAGAGAAGGCTTATTGCTTAGATCATTGGACTGGAGATTGTTGTGTGCTGCTTGTAAGAGCCATGAAGCCACATAAACATGATGAGCTGGTATTCAATGATTTCGTTCTCTTTCCATGTTCATTTGTTGAGAGCAGTAGCAGGAAAATGTGCGTTGTTTGCGAAGTGATGAATCTACGTTTTAACGTATGTGCAATGGTTCTACTTTGTTGATCAGTGATTTATGCGATTTTTATCATACAACTCAAGACGCCGTGCATCTGTTTTAAGCTGCGCGTTTGGGTCAAGCCACTGGGTTTTTTTACATGTTTGTCGTGCGTTTGTACAAAATAAACAGAATAAAAACAATTGCGCATTACTTGTACTTCGTGTGCTTTGTAACTTCAAATGAGAGTCAAATGACGCCACTATCTCGTGATATGCGACTAATGCAAGAAAAAAAAAACTCGTTTAAGGTGATAAACTAAAAAGCAGCACGTGTAGAGAGGCCCTTGAGTAGCTCTGCGCAAATACTAACGTTATAGAATTCTGCAGTGCACGATATATGAAAGTTCTTATCGGTATCTTACCTTACTTATCACCCCCACAAGGAGACGAATGTGAAGTGCGCCCTGTGTGGGGCCGCGGGGCACGAAACGCGTAGGCGCCCTAACAAACTGATCGCTACCAAGCACGGGAACACGACTGGCCAGTCTCGGTCGCGAGAGCGGTCGGGAAAGAACACTAAAAAGACACCGGGGCGCTGGTTCGAGTCGACGGAGGAGGAGGACCTCTGACGAAGCCGATCGAGATCCAGATCGCCACACGGAAGCAGAGCGAAGAGCAATACCCGATCGAGGCACTCCTTCAGCTGCAGGGCTTCGCAGAGGTCGAAGTCGCCGCTGCCTAAAAAACAGCAGCTGAGCTGAGCGAGGCTTGTTTCTCCCACTGATCCAAAGCAGAATACCGGTGAAAATGATAAACGCGTTAAAGAAAGGGAAAAGGAAAACGTGCGACTGAGAGAACAGCCCTTAGAACAAGAAGGCAAACAAAAATCAATGGAAAAGAGTTGTCACACTTAGACACGCGCCTAAGCAACAAAATGCTACGGCTGCACACCCTGCGTCGGTCGAAAGAAACAGCCAAAACGAAGGCTGTGGCAGATATAACCTCGGACTCTGCGCTGTCTTCGACAACACCAGTCTCAAGTAACGCGCACACAACGGTAGCGCAAATCCAAACAGTGATCACGGAAAAACATCAAGATATTTATGCAAGAATTGATTATGACAGTCAATCAAAGCTTATGGAATTTCAACAACTATATGCAAGAACGGCTTAGAAAAACATAAGGGATTGGTGGCGGAACAACTCAAGGCAGTCACGAAGACCCTTCCGACCAGAAAACGCGCAAATTTGATTAGGAGCGGGTACGGAAAAAGCTAAAATAAGCCACCGCGTTGCAGAATCCGACGGCTCTGACACGGAAGCGTCACGGGCATAAAATAAGAGTGAGCAACATGGCTAATCACACTGAGAAACCACAGCGAATACCAAATTCGGAACGACTGGAGATCTGGCAGTGTAACATGCCGATCCTTCCCCTGGAAGCGGCAGCTTTGCGACAGTTTATCAAAAACTCTGCAGTCGCCCCGGACGCACGTGATATGTCTGCAGGAGGTAGGGGCCAAGCCGGTCAAAATGCAGGGATACCACACCCGGGGTGATCTCCAGAATCCGAAGGTCGCCACGCTGGTGAGCAAGCCGATAAACGCAGAATTATTAACGCTTCCACAAATTGAAAGGGGTACTAATTCCATAGTTATCAGTGTGATACCATAGAAACGAAGTGAGGTGCACACAATAATCACAAACGTGTGCCGTCCACCCCAAAACAAAAGGGGACGACCTACCCCAAATTCACTAGGCAACAAAAGAATCAACGGGCACCAAGGATAAGGCGGTGATTTCACCCCACATTCTATGGGGATACGCGATTATCTCGCCCAAGGGGTTCCTACTTGATCCAACCGTCACCGCCTTGGGCTTACAGGCAATCCATCAAATCGGCAAGCCGACGCGCACGGGTAGCGGTATCAGCAGAGACACGGCGCCTGACCGCGCATTTACCATTAACTTCAGAAAGGCACAATAGGTTTCCCTCGAAGAAAACCAGGGCAGCGATCACGGCATCATCAGAATAGTGCTTTCCACGCCCAACATAAGGCGAGCAAAAGGAACCACTGCGCTAACCGACTGGCCTCATTGTAGAAAACTCCAAAGGGCGCTGGAGGAGTCGAATGCCGCCCCACCAACATGCGGGAATTGACCAAATTTCTTCAAGAAGTGCACGGGGACACCACCGAAGCCATTGAACGCACAGCGGAGGCACCGGTGATAGACTCTCAGCTGGTCAGCCTATGGGAAGAGAGGCGGAAACTGACCAAGAGGTGGAAAAGACAGCGTCTAAACGAACACCCAAGACAAGGCATCGCTCTCTTGGCAGAGCAAGCCCAAGGCCACACCAACGAGCTAGCTAACAGCGAGTGGGCGATGTTCTGTGGAACGCTGTCAGGGACTCTGGGAACGACCAGTACGTAGCGAATACTGCGGAGCGTGCTAGACCCGATGAGCACACGTACTGAGAATAACAAGAAGCTGCAAATTATGGCGGACAACGTCGAGGGTACAGACCAAGAACTACTACTCGACGCCCCTCGGAACAAATACATGGGACCCTCGCCCGCGACGGGATCGCGCTACACGACGAGATCATACGCGGGAGAAGCCAACTCTACATTAGACGAAGACATAACGTAAGCGGAAGTATACGACGCGGCGCAAGCCGCAGTTGAGAATTCGGCACCGGGACCAGACTCGATCGCAAATTCACTTATTCGAAACACGGATTTCGCGGCCCTAGCGAAAATAGCACAAATTTTCGATAGCGAGTGCTGGGTCAAGGGAAATTTGCACCAGGAATGGAAATTGGCTAATATAATCATGATCCCAAAAACAAACAAACAACAACAGCAACAACAACAACAACAACAACAAAAAAAATCCCTCGATCGATACACTTCGGCCGGTATCGCTCACGTCGTGCCTGGGTAAGCTCTATGAGAAGGTGATCCACAGCAGACTGCAGCGACAACTGGAAGAGCGGAGCTCGTTCCCGGATTTCATAATAAGACTTTGCAAGGGTTTATCCTGTCAAGACGCGTTTCTTTTACTTGGAGACAAAATTCTAGCTAATATACCGTATACGGTGACGAGAGACTAGTCCTAGCCCTAGACCTCAAAGGAGCCTTTGACAACGTGTCTCACGCCGCAGTATACTCGACGAATTCGAACTCGCGGTCTTTGGCGAGCGCACCTACAGTTGCATAAGGCCGTTTCTTTCCAATCGCGAGGTACGCATCAGTATTGACCAAATCACATCGGAAGTATTTAAGATGCGTAGGAAAGGGACACCTCAAGGAGCGATAATATTTACTATGATCTTCAACATGGCAATGCGTCTCCTCGCCCGCGATCTGGATGGGATACCCGACATGGGTTACACGCTCTACCCGGACGGTATCGCGCTATGGGCGATCATGGGTTCCCTAGGGGATAAAGAATGTGTGCTCCAAAGCGCAGTATTAGTGATGAAGAAGCTTTCCCGAGGGAGCAGGCTGAAATGCGTGCCCGAAAAATCTGACGTCATCCGGATACACGCAATATGATACAAATCCAGAGAGTTGATTAACATTGTGGTTGAGGGCCAGACGGCCCGAGAGGTACCCACGATGCGAATCCTGCGTTTGTGGCTTCAGAGCGACGGGAGAGCAGCACAGACGTTCAAAAGCCTCAAATTCGTAACTCGCAACATGGCCCGAATGATACGTCGATTGACGTATCGAAAGGTGTGCATGCGAGAAGACGATACCCTGAGGCTCGTACAGGCATTAGCAATTAGTCGAATCACGTTTGGCTTACCTTACCAAATCCTGACCAGGGAAGAGGAAAGAAAGGCTGACCAACACGATAATTCGAACCGCTTTCAAGGCGGCTCTGGGCCTGCCTAAATGCACCTCCACGGAGCGCATGCTAACTTTGGGAGTACATAATATTTTCGGTGAACTCGGGCAGGCCGCTCTGATTCGACAGAGGGAACGCCTCAGCTTCACAAAACCTTGTAGGGCAATATTGGCTCGACTCAATATCCCACCATACCCCATCTATCTCCCCGAACGGGCCGTACCTCTACCTCCTTCCGTGAGATCCAAAATTACTGTAGCTCCAATTCGGAAGAACATGGATCCCGCGTACAACAAGGAAAGGCGCAAAGCACGCGCACAGCATATTCAATCGATGTACTCTAATAAACCCAGGTGCTATACGTACTACACGGACACAGCTGTTTATACAGAGGCGACTGGGCAGCGCTACCAAAGGAGGTACGCCCTGGCAGTCGTGACCGCGATCTGCCAGCAGCAGATAACCGCGTCGCCACGGCGGGATTCCCCACCTCAGCCGAAATATTAGCAGTGGCGATCGCCCTCGCTCACGCAGGGCGTTCGCGAAGGGACTCGGTCGTGGTCCCGGACTCCCGGGAGACATGTCGCATGTTTCTTAAGGGGCACGTGACTGCGACTAGCTTCGCGAAAATCCACAAATTGTTCAACTACCGTCATCGCCTACTCAGGTGCACGGGACACGCGGGGGTACAAGGGAACGAACAAACTAAGGCATTAGCTCGAGGGTCTACTAACCGAGCAATGACGTTCTCTTCTAACTCCAGCCCTTCACGCTATCTCTCTCAAAATCCCGTAACTATAAATGCCAAAGATACCCTTGCTCATCAGCGCGAAGTCCGCAGGAAATACCCGCCGCCTCATCCACAACTTAGCGGGGAAGAGGCCACCGATTGGCGTAAGAAACAGACCGGGGTATTCCCTCATTTAAAAATGCGACCAAAATCAATCCGGAGTTGCCCATTTTGGCGTGCCTCATAATGAAATCGCGGTTCTGGCACGTAAAACTCCAGAATTCAATTAAAGCTGAAAGTTTTAAGTTTCCTCGAAACAAAATTAAAAAAACCGTAAACAAATATCGGATACAGCCATCGATCATGGAGATAAGCTGACGATATTGTGCGTGTTGCAAGAAGAAACGAAAATCACAGCCTGGTCACTTGGATTTCTGATGTTTGTCGAAAACGATATAAAATCAGCAGAGCTCCCAGCAGTAGTTCCGGCTCTGAAATCTCTCAGCGATAGCAGAGGCTGTCGTGCTTCAAGAACAAGTTGTTGATGATAACGATGATCGTTCCTTAAATAGTTGCACCAACGCACCATTAACAAAATCAGGGTAGTATTATGATAACAAAAATGTACACGAAAATATGAAAGAAACCGATCACTGTTGTTATGTCAAAACACCATCCTCGCGGTACACACAACATGGTTGCACGATACAGTCGCTGTCGTCTCCAGAATAGATGGGCAAAGGCAACATCTCTCACAAGCGGTGTGGCATATGAAATCCTGCACAAACTGTCACACGCCAAAGTTGCCCGATGAAGCTGTGATTAGTACACGTACGTTTGAGGTGCGCATTTTCAGAATGGTATGCGCTTGGCCCTAGCCCTTTCACTCACGAATTATGATCGACTGCTGATAAGTGTGTGAACTTTGCATGATTTTATGCCAAGACAGTGGAGACTTCATCGAAAGTAAGTCAAAGTGGTACAATGACTGGTTGTACATGTTGTAGTGAGTAATTATAATTAGAGAGTAATAAAATATACACTGTAGAGTCAGTCATGCCACGTTTATCCATCAAAAGGTTTGAATAACCCGCTCGAACTGCATGCACGAAATATTTATTGGCTGCAAGCATTACCATAAACGAAAACAAAATATTTCGAAATGTTTACTGAAAAGCCCCACGTTGAGCGTGCGGTCGAACACGGTAGCGTGTTCACCAAAGCGGTCGTCTGTAGTAATGCACTTCACTAAGATGTAAAATGGAGGTAGTTTAGGTAGACAAAATGTTCAATTTACCCTTAACGTAATGTCAGTGCTCCATTCCTTGCCATCCCTGCATAAAAATGACAAAAATAAGTCGCGTACACAGATGTGTGCACCGTGACTGAAGGCGCTAGTAGCGGTAGTGGTCGAAATACTAAGAATGTGTTCGTGGCGCAAATGCGTGAAGAAGGAAGTCTTCCAACTCGACTATTCTTGCGTTTCCCTCCACGTACTTGCTCTGCAGTCATCTGTTTAGTAATGGAAATAACAAACTCAAACTGCTACAATTGGGAAAAGTTAGGTTCTTCTTGACTTATACAACGACAGCGAGGCCGAGAATGTGAAGGTGGCCTGATGACCCCGTAACGAAAAGGACGGACACAACCAACATATTGGATTGGACAAGATTTTATAAAGGTCCTGCAGGACGCACGTCAGCGCGCTGTGGGCGTCTCCCACGCAGGGTTGGTTGGTTGGTTGGTTACAAACTTTATTTCTACTATTTACAAGAGAGCTGTGAGCTGAGCCCTAAGGGCCCAGCCCTTACAAAGTCTAGGGGGCGGTCCCTAGTCCGGGACCCCCGTGGCTTCTGCAGCGGCTTTGGCTCGGGCCACCAGGGCACGTTGTTCCTGGAGGGTTGAGCAGCCGAGCAGGGTGGCCTCCCAGTCCTCTCGGGTAGGGTGGGGGTTTGGGGGGAAAGCAGGGTTGGAGGGGCATGCCCACACCATGTGGTATGTGTCCGCAAACACCTCCCCACAGTGCGGGCACTCGCCCGAAAATGCCGGGTTGAAGTGTTTCAGCACCACCGGGCAGGGACCGACCGGGAGTACCTGGCGGCCGCTGCGCGAGCCTGCTGGACGGCCCATTGCTGGTCTTGAAGCCCGCTCCTACAAGACAACCAACAGAGTTTCGAGCTTTTAACGGTCGTCGCAGCACATTTGCCACACTGCGTCTCATTATGGTTGTTGTCCCCGAACAACAAACACCGGGATTTGCTTGTGTTACAGTGTACTAGAATATAAGGGTAGTGGGCCCAGCGCCACCGATGTCAACTTGAAAACGGAGCTATACGTTGAAATCAACGGTGCGGCGCCTGGTGTGCCACAGGGAAAGCGCATATTGCTACACATGCAAGGAAGCGACGCGTCGTACGGTCGAGATCAATGTAGCGTTGCCGACCGCGTTCGCACCCTTTCCGCTTGTGCTTCGACGCTGGGGTGCTCGCTGTGCAAGTTCTCGGCGTCTCTTCTTTGCACGCGTAGCAATAGGCGCGTTTCCTGAGGCACAGCAGGCATCGCAGCGTTTCTAAGTTGATATCGGCGGCTTCATCTCTCCCCATTGCTGCTATTGCGCAGTGAGCACACTACTACCCTTTATATTCTAGTACACTGTACTTAAGTCAAAGGAAGTTCTTTCTTTGGAAATGAAACATGCAACCTCTGAAATTAAGAAAATAGTGGAATAGCAATGTGACCATGTGACTTTACTCATGATAAGCTTTGCCGCGAGTTATAAAGGCAAAAAAAAAAAGGCAAATGGGTCAGTCTCCAGGGGCGCACAGACGTAGTGCGAGTCACGGGATACGCATGCAATTTATGTGTTGACATCACATTGTCACGTAGTCGTGGCGGTGCCCGTGCAGAAACATAGCGAGGCGAAGATTTGTGCCTGCCAGCGAAGCGAACAATAACTTCGTCGCGGCGGCGAGGCCAAGCGCAATCGGCGTCCATCGATCGAATGACGCATTACTCGCCGGTTCGTTATTTATACATCCGTCGGCTAACTTTCTCGCCACAGCACCGGCGATCAAATAGTTTCTAGAACGTGCTACAATCGTCTCGGGGCATGCCTATAAAGTGATATAGCGGGCCAGCTATTCTAGAAATGGCGAGAACGTTCAGGACACGGGCATTATCTCCTAGCGCCTCGTGGCATAAAAAAGTAGAAAAAAAGAAAGAAAAGCGATTACAAAGGGTACTGCCATAGCACACGATTAACCTATGAAATAAACGCACATGGCAATATATTAGACTCGCTATTGACCAAATGAAGCTCAAGCAGGGCAAGGGCCTTTACCAGGAATGTCCAACAAGTCCTGCATATACGTCCAGCGAACGCCTGCTGCCACCGGAAAACTTCAATATCTTGTGAGCCTATGCCATTCTCGTGGGCTCTCCAGCTGTTCTTTCTTTCTTCTTGGCATTCTTTCTATGCAGATAGTTCTTACTGCTGTACACTCCTCGATAATCTTGTACATCGAAAAAACGACAGCGCTACAGAACATGATACTCAAGGAGGCAGTCATTGTAAATGATGTGTCACCACTTCTAGAGAGCCCAAAAAAGTAAGGTAGTGATAGCCGCCTGGGCGCAAGAAAAGTACGGCGTTCAAGGTCCAACAGTATGGACGCAAGGAAAAAAAACAGAAGGAAGCAAAGCTGGAGTGATGAATTTAATAAAGGATGTTGGAAACCTTTGAAGTTACGCATATTTTTGGGGGGCCTTTTGCCAAAAAAGTTCAGGAGCACCTTATTCAACTTAGTTTTTAAAGCAACACCTTAAGCTTTGCCGTGCGCGATGGCCGAAGTGAAGAAGACGAGGGAGCCGCGATTCGCGCGCTCGGGCAGGCGTGCGCACGAGATTCGAACATCGAGCGCTGCGATCGAGTGAGCCCGCCCCGCATAGCAACAAGCAGCAGCAGCGGAGTCAGCAGCGGCAGCCATGTTCGAAGGGTCGCAGGCGTCCTTGATGCGGGCCGAGGGCGGCGGCCAGCCGCAGAACAGGAACAAGCCGCTGCTCTCCATACAGAGCATGTACATATGCGTCGGCGTCGGCATCATAGTCGGCATCGGCCTTGTCATCGTCATCGGCTTCATCCTCGTTCAGCGGCGGCTCGTCTACTGACTTGTCGCCGTCCGTCCACCACCGAGGCAGCGCTGTCACCGGGGCCTGCACCACCGAGGACGAGGAGTCAGGCTCGAGGTTGGCCTCACAGCGGTGCTACGTCGTCATCCGTTCGCCAGCTGCCTCGCGGGTCTCGAAGAGGTGCGCCCACAGCTTCGCGGAGCATGGAGCCTACTCTTGGCTCTGGCGTCTCCCTGCGTCGCCACCTACCGAAAAGGCGAGACGTCCTTGGTCTGAAGATGATCGCGAGTTATCTCACCAGTCTCGTATCTCACTACCTTGCGGTGAACTCGAGGACTGCGCCATCACCTGGCCTCCGCTAGGCCAGGAACTGCTTACTGAACGAATGCGCGTCCTTGGTCCGGAATCGCCGTGAGGAGTTGACATCATCGTGCGTCGTACGCTGCAGAGTCAAGAAATGTCATCGCTTGCGCGGACCTTCGACCCCACTTCTGAAAAAAAAAAGGCTATATTGCTGGATGAAGGCCTACCTAGTTAAAGATCTATCTTTCAGCCGGTATCAGCGCGAGACCATCCGGTACCCTTCACCAGTCGCCTTCAAGCTGGACTCGTGATCTTCCCGCGGTGAGCACGGATCCAACGCCAGGACAATTCCAACGCAGCTTGTCGACAACGAGACGCTTGCCTGTCAGTGAACTCCGTCACTTTTGTCCAGACTCTATCCCTTTGTGAAAAGGCGTGCGAGCACTCTGCAAGGAGACTCCGAGGTATTGTTGTCGATACCGTGGACCCCGCTGTCTTCTCGAGTCTAGTGGTCGACGGCCTTTGTGTATTCCCCGTGGCCAGCTGGTGATCTCGCCTGTTCGGTCGTGCGTGCCTCGGTGACGACAATGACTTCGAATACATGTTTTCATTCTTTTGTTCTACAATGAGTGTGTATGTGTGCAATTAAACATTTTGCCACTTGCAGGAGAGCTTTGTTTTGTCGAGCGCTTTCTTCTCGCCATTTATGAACATGAGCACCTGCCTTGAACGAGGTTATCGGTTCTTAAATTGAGCAGCGTGAAATGACTGAATACAAAAGGACACAGGGAGATAAAACCAGGAAGACTAACACAGCGCATGGTCGTATTTCTTCCTTGGCTTTGTATTAACTGTTATCGCGCTGCTCTCGTAAGGAATGGAACGGCAACGCGTTCAGCAAACAATCCTTCTGACGATAGCGGTGCAGTGCAACTAAGGTCAAGGAATGGACAGACGCTTGTCCCCATAACATCATCTGATTGGCAGTCTTACGTATGTGAAGAATGAGGTCAGGGCAATCTGTCATGTCTAGCCGTCAGTCAGCTTGGGTGTTCCAGGAAAAAACTTGCGAGCGCTGGCTGGTTCAGGCGGGACGAGGCACTGCCACCTTTAAAAGAGCGAGCAATCGACACCTGCTACTTTGGCCGAATGTTTAGGCGGTATTACAGCGAAACTGTATAGGGCTAGGTTTCCGTGCATTCTTGTTCTCCATGAACAAAAACTATCATCATCAATGGCTCATAACCCCGTAAGCATTCATGCTCCCATGAGCAAGCAAAAAAAATATGCAATGGCTCATAGCCCCGTAAGGCAGAGGCTACAAGCACTCAGCAAAGTGAAGCGAACAGTCCTTAAATTATTTCTTATCATGCATACAACATACAGAACAGCATGTCGAAACTGTCATCATCAATGGCTCATACCTCCGTAAGCAAGCGAAAAATTTGATGACGATCGACGAGGCCGTGACCGCGGGAGCACCGCCGGCCGCTGCAACGCTAGTGAGACGCAACCTCACCGTAGCGCAATGCGAACTCAAGAACGTTAGAATACCGCACGTATCGATCGAGCTTATTCCGACGGAAGGGCGCGGCCTGTTTGTATTGAACGTGTACAGTAGACCCAAAGGCAAACACCGCTTTAGCACGTTACTGCGAAAGGCGAGCGAGGCAGCCGGCGACGGGCCCTTAATAATCGCGGGTGGTTTCAACGCGCCTCACGCGGCGTGGGGGTACAAGTACGAAACGCCGAAGGGTCGCGAAACGCCGAAAAACGCCGAAGAAACGCCGAAGACGCTCAGAATGAGGGTCTGGAGCTCGTTACGGACCCTTCCGCGCCCACACGCAAATGCAGCAGCGTATGCGCGGACACTTCGCCCGACGTCACGTTTACAAAGAACGTCACTGGCGAGCGGTGGCATAACACGCAGGAAGACTTGGGTAGCGATCACTCGGTGATCGAGATCCAGGCCGAGGCGGGACCGCACTACCATCACCACGGTCACCGGGACGGCACCAAGGGCAACCACTATCAGCTGGTGAAATGGGACACGTTTCGCAAAGACCGGAAAGAGCATAATCGCGGCAGCGAGGCAATCGACGACTTAGAGAGATGGACCGCGACGCTCAGGAGGGACGTTGAAGCGACAACGCGGGAAGTGCCGCCAGAAGCACACCTAGAGATGATAGATAAACTCCTACACACGTGGGAAGCCAAGCGCCGCCTGCAAGACAGGTGGAAGTGTCAACGACACAATAGAACGCTACGCAGACGCATAGAACGGCTAAACAGGCACATAGAAGACCGCGCATTGCAGGTATGCAAAATGCAATGGGAGGAGACGTGCAACGGTATGGAGAACCAGCTAGGAATTGCCAAGACATGGCACCTCCTCCGGCATCTCTTGGATCCCGAGGAGACCAAAATCAGCGCACGCGCATAATATCAAAAGGCTAGTAGACGACTACGAAGGCACGTCCGCGGACTTTCTAGAAGCCGTGCGAACGCGTTACGTCAAGGCACATAGCCCCGCCGCGCATCCGGCGTACGCGGGGGACAGTAACCCGCAGCTACATAAGGACTTCAGCATAGCAGAGGTGAGGGCGGTACTGCACAAGCTCAACAGGAAATCGGCGCCGGGCCCGGACGGGATAGCCAATAAAACGCTCCGTAATTTGGACGACGAGCCGATAAAACGACTGAAGGATTTCGTTAACGTGTGCTTGAATGCGGGCGCGATACCGAGCTTGTGGAAAACGGCGCGCATAATTATGATCCCCAAACAGGGCAAACGGGTACAGATCGACAATCTTCGACCAATATCCCTGACGTCCTGCGTCGGCAAGGTCATGGAACAGGCGGTTCTCACTCGCCTTACCAACTACTTCGAGGACCGAGACATGCTACCACACACGATGCTGGGGATCCATCGTGGCCTTACTACGCAGGACGTCATGATTCAACTCAAACACCATATAGTAGACAAACAATCCCACGTGATCCACAAAAGCAATACTCGGTCTTGACCTCAAAAAGGCGTCCGACAAAGTAAAACACACCGCGATACTTGAAAGCATACGAACATTGGGACTGTGTGAGAGAACGTACGACTACGTACGAGACTTCCTTACTGGTCGCCGTGCCCGCATAGCGATCGGAGAAATGGAATTGCAAGACATCGACATAGGTTACACGGGCACGCCGCAGGGCTCCGTCATCTTGCCCATGCTCTTTAACGTCGTGCTTCTCGGCTTACCCCAAAAGCTAGCAGAGATAGAAGGTCTCCACCACAGCTTGTAAGCCGATGGCATCACGCTCTGTGTTGCTGAGGGAAATGACGGCCACGTAGAGCAAACGTTGCAGGCGGCCGTCGAAGTGGTGCAGGAGTATCTGCGCTACACGGGCCTCGAATGTTCCGCGGCCAAATTGGAACTCCTGCTCTACAGACCCACGCGCAGGAGTCGCAAACCCAAGAACGCCGTTTCCGCAGCCGAGCGCGCAGGCCGAGAAATTAGAGTAGTCACATCTGACGGCACCGTCATCCCGCATGTTCGCAACATTGGGGTACTGACGTAGTAGTTCTGCGGAAGCCCGCAAGGTGCAGAGAAGTAATGAATAAAGGGGAAATCAGACAACCACCCGTTTGTAGCCGTTTGTTAGGGTACTGGGCTTGCACCTGTTAGGGTACAGGGCTTGCACCACCTTCAGAGACATCACGCAACACTACAGATTGAACAGATGTAAACACCCACCACCGCACGCCAAACTAAACAAGAAACAGTCAGTTAGTTGCCTGGAGGCAATTGCAAACACACACTTATCCGAACCCGGCGATCCTTCACCTCTGCCACCCCGACATTTATTCATCCGACGAATGCAAAATGTGCGGAGCCAGAGCGACGTTGCAGCACATGCTGTGGGCATGCAGAGCAGCCGGAGTCCCCGACGAACGGGGTAGACATGGCAGTCTCGAACCGAGGGGCGCGTTGGGAGGCGGCCCTGCTCAGCCACGACCTCGCTGATCAACTGTGGGCCGTCCGGCACGCCGAGGAAGCCGCCCGTGTCCAAGGACTCAAGGCCGTCACCTAGGCTGGGGTGCTTATGGCCCCACCCCACCCAAATCGCCGGACATTTAGAATAAAGTTCTCACTCACTAACTCAAAGTACCGTAAGGTTCATGACTACTCCCTTTGCGCGAATCAGCTGCGATGACACTACCCCTGTTGTCGTTGTCGGTAATTTCAATGTGGATGTGTCGTACCGAAAAGAGAGAGGTTTACCCGTTCCATGTTGCAGACATATCCCTTGCGATGCCGCACCGTTCCGACCGAACCGACCACCCAGCGGCGTACGTGCATCGATTTGACATTATCAAAGAATGTGATTGCAGTTGCGAGGGAAATAATGACCGCCGATCAAGACAATAAAGGAGTGTGCGTACCTTTCGTCACGATGACCACCCATCAAGACAATGAGTTCGTACCTTTGTTCAAAATTATGTGTCACCTCCGTGTCGTGTGCTAAAAAGCTTCGCCGGTCAACCACCTTCACAGAGTGGAATGCCTCATGAATTTTTTTTTTGATGAAATTGTAGATGGTTCACTTCACTGGTGCTTGCTGTCACTGCTTTTCTAATAAAGAACAGTTCGTGCTTTATGACATCACGCAGGTCGTTTGTAGGCTCCAGCAGCACCCTGAGGCAGAAGCGACACACGTCAATTCATGAATGTCAACACTGCCAAAAGCTCCTGCGCTCGCTCGGTGCCCCGAGCTGTAGTGGGACCGCCTAATGAGCCACACAGACACCGAGAGTGGTGGCCTAGGTGCATGTACTACATATTAAAGCGGACTAAAATACCTCTGTGGGCATAGCGAAAGGACAAGTTCTTGAGAAGACGGCAGTGCTCCCTTTGATAACCCGTTCGTTGTCGCAGGAAATGCGTCTAGAGCTGTTTGAATCGCTGCAGTTTTTTTTTGGAAAGCATTACTTTCTTGGCCCCAGTCTACGCAAGCTCTTCCTGGCCATCACATTTCAGCTCCGCAACAATTGTGAAATTAAGTTGGCAAACACCGACAGACGCGCCGTTTCTTAAATTGCGCTCGTACCTCCGAAAATCGAGATACAACTCTGCAAAAACGCAGCTAAAGCTCGCAATTGGGGCATAGTTGAGGCGCGGTAACATGTCAGTTAAGCTTGTTCATTAAAAAGAAACGGCTTAAGTCTATAGAGACCACAACAACTAGTCTTTTTTTATTATTTAGGTGCCGTATTTAGGGTAAGTTCTAGGGAGGCGTCGCCGCCAGCCTTTCATGGTGACGTAATCTGTGGGCGTACCAAAGCTGCTTTCAGAGCAAGAGTGAGCAGTTCGCTATTGCAATAGCGTTAGTTACCAAATCAGCTCAACTTACCATACCGCTTTACCGCTGAGCTGCCTGCCTTTCGGCATTGCTACCTCAAAGGTAAACGGTTGCTACCGAATACCTTTTGGGCGGGTACACACCGAATGTCAGTCCCGAACAATAGAAGATACCCATACGAGAGCAGCAAGCATATACGAGAAGACTTTCACTTACCAGGAAGTGAGCGCTTGCGGAAGTAAAAGGATGACAATGCATCAGTCTTTCTTTGGCACAACGTCACACCAAGGCGTGGCTTCGCACCAACGTCGTGCCAACAGCCTGATGCCACAGAAGAAAGACACAGACAACGGGTGTTTTTTTTTTCAATCTTTTCTGTGAGAAAAATTGATTTGTTAAAGACTTTTGAAAATACATACATTCTATCACGCCTCTATTGCAGCGCTGTCTTGGCAAAAAGAAAAAGAAATGAAATAGCGTCGCAAGTAAAGTTAGCATGTATTGTTTCTTTTTTTTTTGTCCTGAACTGAACAGGGTCAAAATGCTATAGAGAGAGCCGTGCTAAGTGCGCGCGGTCTTAAAGAGCGATACGAAGGAGGAGATTTGAAAGAAGACGAAAAATAAATAAATAAAAAGAAGTCAATTAGCTGCCTTCCTCGGTTCGTAATAGCTCGGCTGTATCCCTTATCCCCGTAAATATACTCTCAGTGGTGAACACCGTTCAGAACCGCAGGTCCAAACAACGAGCTATTATCTTCCTCTTTTATCTTGTTTCTGTGTCTGTGTACAGCGCGTGTGTATTTGAATGAAGGCACTGGATGTGAGTGTGGATGAGGTGCGCTCGTCTTGGAAGCAGCGACGAAAATAAGATAAAGTTCAGCGTAACAAATAAGAATGTAAGCCACCGAGTGTGACATCCCGCAAGCGTAGCAACGGCATTTCTAAGCTCTCCTAGAAAAATAAAAGCTATGCGAAGCCAACGAATCACGCTAAATATATATATAGATATATGTATACATATGTGTTTCTCTCTCTACTGTACATGATAAATATATTTAAGCCTTTTCAGTTTTCCCGGGTGCTCAATTCGCGACGAGATGCCCTCGGAACCTCCATCCACCACGATTTCACAACGGCTCCAACAATAAAGCAGCTTTTTTTTAATTATTCGCTCGCTTTAACTGAATAACCTTCCTTTTCCGTGTGATAGCGAAAAACATGCGGATGCGAAGCCCCCCCCCCCCCCCCTGCTCGCGATGCGGTTTGGTTGACCTCATCCCCGAGTACTATCCTCGTTCCCCTGTGAAAGTCTGTTTGGTGGTATAGCAGGTCACATCGATATTCGAATTATTGCCGTAGTGAAACTTGAGATCAATATTATTCACCCGTGGACCGGCAGTTGGGAACGATTCGGTGCTTCGCCTTTGCACTGTCTTACGAACGAGTGTTATTTTAACCTTATCCGCCTCGTCTAGTGACGTCAGCTAGCACTGAGGGGGCGAAATCCTTTTGTGTAGGGACAGCATAGACCGCGCTGGTTGCTGCTTCTATGTATCCGATGGCGTAATTATTAGCGATGAGGGTGACATCTTCCCACCATTAGCGTCCTATTCTTCTAAACGCAATGCAGTCTCGTTTTTTTTTCTCTATGTTTAGGACTAGACTGCTCGAACGCCCTGTCCCACCTCCCTCTCTCTCTCTCTTTCAACGTAACATCGTATCAGCAATGGCCGCATGGTATGCAGACTCGTCACAGTAAGCACACGAATACCTAAACACAACATCAACGCACGTTTGATTGTTCAGAAGCGGGTGGACCGGTGCATTCATTGCACGCCGGCCACGCCGAGAAGAAGCACAGCACGCGTCAAAGCGGTTACGTGGTCACGTGGTTGTGGTTATTGCGTTTAACTGCGCACTCGCCGTCATCACTTTCTGCAGCTCGTGAACTGACTGCGCTTCTTAACGTTTGAATAGACAAGCAAATCTGGCTCCGTCCTCCGCAATATGATGATGGCGTTAGAGGACGGTACCAACGTACTCAGCGAGCGAAGCCAAGGGTCAACGCCTGTGCTCGGTGTAATACGGTAACATCGCGTTTAATATATTGAGAATTTCACGGAATGAAACTAACCGCGCTCTAGACAACGTGACCGTTCGTGAAGAAGCGTGCTGATCATATACTGCCGAGCATACTGACCACACAAAGTCATGCTCACCGTACAAGTGGTGCCACACATTTCCTTCAGTTTGCCCGCTCCGAAAAATCGCGCGACGCACCACGGTTTTCACCTACATTTGATAAAGTTTAGTTTCCCGCGTCGGCGTAAACAGTGAAGTAGATAATTGTCTGACCAATCGATTAGTTTGTTGTCTGATCAGTCGATTGGAATAGTCGACGGGGCCTCCATAAGTCTTACAAACGAAATATACGGTACGGAAGCTCAGTATGTATAATATACGTAGCCGACGCCGCTGGGTCTGCTACATGCATATCAGGTCACACACGCGTTCCCTGAGGCGGCTTAAGTTCATACGGTAGGGGCCATAAATTAGTTCGAGCGCAGTGATGCGGCTTAGAGAACGCCACGAAGACCATTTATCTTCGACGCGCTTTGCAAAATTTAGAGAGTTGTCAAGACCCGGAATTTTCGCAAGCGTAAAGTGCGGCGCTATTCGCTTCTCTTTGGCTCTTTTCAAGTGGCGGGATCAGCCTCTGCTAATAAGCATTAGAAAAGAAAGAAATAAAAGAAATAATAGAAATTAGAATGTACGGAATGAAAAATAAAGGAAAAGAATGATTGTGTTCCGTTTTAAGGGTTTATCCCCGTCGACACAATGCTGCCGTTTTCCCACAAATCCTTTTAAAGAAGTGGAAGCGTTTAACTCATCAGGCGTAGCGAGCGGCGTTTTCTACGAGGAAAACCTAAATAAAGGGGTCCCTATTTGCAATTCATTAAACGCCGATATCGCAAATCCCGTGAGCACAATCAAACAAAACGAAAAGAAAGAAACTGCTCGGAATTCTTTGTTCAGTAAAGAGAGCGTTCAAATTAAATATGTGTTTTAGGATAAGGAAAATATTGTACAAGGAAACTTCTGGATGATACGAAGGTTTCTACACGCATAAATTAAGGAAAAGAAATGACACTGGTCGGCCAACCTTTCAGCTTTACTCGCATCGTATTGCATTTACTGCGACTCGCATCGCAGGGATTCGCGCCCAGTACTTTGTTTACACTCTTCCTTGCATCGAATGATTTATATGCGCTCTCGTGCGTTAGTTTGGAGTATTGCTTTCACCCGTGACATAGCTTTGTTAACAACAAATTTCGCAGATCTCCGCGTGTGCCTTTTAAACATTGCTATCAACGTATTTCTTCCAGCCGTTTTTAAGAAGCAATCGTGTGTTTCAAATTTATGCAGACACTAAAAGGACTCTAGAAATATTTTAGAGGAAGCCCGCTGGAAGATGTTTTAGGTGCTCAAACAACAAATCTAAAATCCACGCAAGGGCCTAGTTTCGTTAGAAATTCTATAGAATTTTTACAGAACCAACCTGTTAGACACCGCGTTTCCTTAAATATCTATAGAATGTCTATACAATATCGACAGCAACTTAACACCCAATTTTGAAAGGTACGGGGTCTAGTTCACACGGCTGCACGTTACGTTCGCGTGTATTTGCCCGCATCCGGTTTGTGCTGCTTGTCATTTGCCACGGTTATACTTTAAGACATTGAACGACAAGAAAAGTTGATCGATCGCAAATTAATGTACCAGAGTTTCACCAGGTATAACGGTAGTGCCGTGACAGCATGCGGTCGAATTCACACGTACAGAAGAAAAAAAATTGGCCCTTCATCAAAGTCGAAACACTTCCAAACATCGCCAAGCACTGACCCCTTTCGAAAGAAAGTACAAAAAAAAAGGGGATATGCCTTACAAAAGCCTCCACAATATGTGTTGTTTTTGTTGGCCTTTCTTTTTCTTGCCTTTAGTAGACACGCTGTTCAGATGCAACTGTTTAATAAAGATCATGTTTGCAAATGATAGAACCTAATACTTTACAACTTGAAATGACAGTGAATATTATCTCTGACGCATATCCTTTAGTAAGGCCATAATTTAACCTATGAAGCTTTCCTGTGAATGTGTTTTTCTCTTTTGTTTTGTCGTTCCTTTTGAGCAACAGTCTCAATGCTTCTTTCTTGCGTCGCACACATAACGCTACGTACACTGCATACATTGTCACCGTGTGCTGATGTTGTGTGTTGCTTGTTTCATTGCATTTGCCACCTTTACCACGCCGATTTTGGTGCCTCCTGCTCTAGTGATCCACGGGTGAATGTAGCTGTGGCCGTAAGCAAAACAATAATAATGAAACACGCACACACACATAAAAAAGAAGACAACTTGTACGTGTGAACCGGGTTCTGGGATGGAGTATGACAGTTTTTTCGCGGTCTACCTGGGGCCGAAGACAACGCGGCACGACACTGGCTACTACGCGCGGAATCAAACACACACGCACACGCACACAATGGCACACGCAGGGACAGCGACAACTCTCTGCCGACACAACGCCGCTAACGCCGTGGCCACTGTCCGGCGAGATGAACGCATGCTCTCGCCGCGTCACGGATACAGACGGGACACTTCCTACGTCACACGGCTACGCGCATGCGTACACGGGCACGCGCGACGGCTACGTTTAATGATGGTCTACGCACTGCTTTGAAACGCACTGTGACGTGAAACGTCGCTCTCTCTTTCTCTCTCTCTCTCTCTAGGAAAAAAAGAAACGTCGTATACGAGAATGAAAGAAGAGGAGGTGAACATTGCAGGCTTATATGTGTATATGTCTTTTTTTTCTCGACGGTCTCTTACTTGGTAACAAGAAAGGCGGCTGAAAAGAAAGGAGGACGAAGATATCCCTGAAACAAGGGACACGCTGCAAACTGCTAATATCAGCCGCAGGAACGCGCGCGATTAAACGAAATGTTTTAATTTGAGTTTTACTTAAACAATGCGTTTGCCTACCTGACGTTCGGCCCCGACACGGGAGCCTTGTTCACAATCGAACAATTGTGACCAAGGCTCCCGTGTCGGGACCGAAACGTCAGTTAGGGGGGAAAAATTTAGCCTTGGTCGGCGCCTGTTTTCTGTTCTTCCCACGATTCTTCCAGAGCAGACAACATTTCGTCAGACCTTCGATTTCATCCTTTTCTTAATCTGTCCTTTTATCCCTGTCGCCGTTTATAGCGTCCAATGGCCACACTTCCCACTTTATGCTAAATCAGTTTGCTTAGTGCTGGATACTTTTGCATTAGTTCCAGTTTACACTACTGTAGAGCAAGCACAACGGAAAGCTCTTTTACTTCTCCCTTTCTGTGTCTGTAAGTGAACACGCAAAGTTACTTTCTGTTTTTGTAGTGCCACGGTCAAGATAGGTTCAAGACAGATAACCCTGCGGTGGCATCTTTATGCCAGAGAGCCGTACATATCACGTCAACACTAATTTCACAACGAGAAATCGTTTACTTGAACACTCTTGTACCTTGCGCTTATGAAGCCTATACATACGAAGCAAGAAGGAGTTACGTTGGCTCTGCCAAAACGTCGGGCGGTTCAGGCGGCTAGAGAAATATTCGAGAAAAGAAAATGCGCATCTGCACTATGGCGCACGAACGAACGGCTTAACGTAGCCAACGCAAGGCTCGAACGACTCGCCAAAGAAAGCCTAGTACCGGGAGGGGGAACGAACAGCGTCCGCATGCAGAAGACGGCTGAACTGAACTTCACATGCACGTTTTGTACTTGTGGTGACTCTAAAGTGATCCTAAGCTTTATACGGGAGCACTCGGCTGCGGCTACACGTTTAGACGAAGGTCACGGTACACACACTACGTCACTATGCACACGTAGACACGAAATATTTCCAGAGCGGGCGACGCCCGTTGGTTTCCTTGCGCGCGGAGAACGGAGAAGCGAACGCAATCCGCGTTCAAACTGCGGTGGAATTGCCAAATATGAATAAGCCTAAGAAGACTTGTGGCATATAGTTTTGCAACGCGATCAACGCGATCTGCGAACAACGCGATCTGCGCGGGACGCCACCGTGACGGAGGAAAGCGATGTTGTCACGTTCGAAAGATCTCGCTTGTGTCACTTTCTTTTCTAAAGTATGAGTTATAACCCCCCCCCCCCCCCGAAAAAAGAAAAAAGAAAAAAAGAAGATGTTTGAGTGTGCGAGTGAAATCTCGGCAGCCTTGTTTGTTTTGAAATCAAGGTCGTTAGTATAAAAAATGGTGCGAGTTGAACCGCAAGCAACTATCTTTATGAATTCATCGAACGCGCAAGCTCGGCCACTAGTTCTGAATTTATTTTCCGAGACCTTGATTTCCTCAACTTTTTTTCTTGTGTTCATACAGGTTCCAACAAAGGCGTTCAATCGCATGAATTCATCTAACGCGCAAGCTCGGACACTATTTCTGAATTTATTTTCCGAGACCTTAATTTTCTCCAACTTGTTCTTGCGTTCATTCAGGTTCCAACAAAGGCGTTCTATCACCCACTGTGCATTGACGGATGACTATTTCAAAAAATAGTATAAAACGAGAGCTCCGAATTTCGTGATGGGAGCTGTGCGTTTTCTCTGTGGCGTTAATCCTATGCTTTAATTCCAGTTCTAACGCGGTTGTACAGGAAGCCGACATCACTTCCAAGAAGGGACTATTAATTACATTTGGCGCCTGGGCGTTAGAAGAAATGGGGTCACACGATGTTGCGATGCCTATGCAAAGAATGTAAACGCCGAGGCAGCATATAAAAGTGATTTGTATAGTTACGCTTTCGAATTTATCGGTAAAGATTATTTAAATGGCGGCTCTTTCGTGAAATGAAAGCGCCAACTCGTTTGCATTGCTAAAATCTTGAAACCAACACTGGCGTCGCGCTTTGGTCGCTGTGAGGAAGGTCACGGCACTACAACGTCATCCCTTGTGAAACAGTGATCTCGGAAGGATATTAGAAAAAAAAAATTAGAAACCACTGCACCGCGACAGATGGTTACATAAATTGAGCGGGTAGTGTGATCTCCGAGATCACCTGCTGTGAAAAAAGAAAGCAATTATCGTACGGCTTAAACCACCGTTATTTACTGGTAAAATGTTGTCCTGCATTTAATTTATGATATTATTTCGTACTATCCCCTCGATTATCAGTGAATCCTATGGTGTTGTGGATGTTAAACATGGGCTTAAATGGCAACAACAAGAGCAATCACCGACCGAGACAGCTGCAGGCAGGCCAGCACTGCCCGACCTGCTCGAAAATTTTGCGCTCACTTAGAAAGAATAGATTGCCGTCAAAGGTGAGGCATTCAGCCAGATGAGGTTTCTTTAAAAGCATGCAACAACGCCGTATTTGTTGCCCAGTTATCACGTGACTGACAGCGCAGAATCGAAGTCGGGGGAAGTCTCGTTACCATGCCTCTCGCTTCACAGAAGGTCAACAATTATTCGGATGCTTAATTCCAGCGAAGCAAATCGCTGATTGAAACAAACGCAGTGACGAAGCGATACGCACAACATTCGACGTTTGACTAGGAAGCAATAGTTCTATACTGTGACATGATTAATCGATCTCTGGCTAACGTCGTCTCACGCTCCAT
This sequence comes from Dermacentor andersoni, assembly GCF_023375885.2. NCBI lineage: Eukaryota > Metazoa > Arthropoda > Arachnida > Ixodida > Ixodidae > Dermacentor > Dermacentor andersoni. The sequence continues at coordinate 42,898,002 of NC_092816.1, forward strand.
GAATCGCATTCGAATAAGCACTGAGCCAAAAATTCACATACATTTGATCAACAGCGGTCCACATCTTGCAGTGAACCTTTTTGTTAGCTAAAAATGGTGCAATTTACCAGCGCGATTTAGTGTCTCGAAAAGATTGGTTTTTATAGAAAGTGGGCTCTGAGATACTAATTATATGCAACGTAAAGAATTGGAATGGTGTCTGGTCTTCCAACAGTGGCCAGTAACACGAGCAGGCCCCCAAGAGAAGCTGATAGTACCTCGCGAGCCGTATTAACATCGCCCTATCCTTGATACCCTATTCAAATACACTATTCCAATATTGACAGCGTTAATAATCCGAAGCACCAGCACCGTGGATCAACGGCAGCCAACGCAGTCAAGAACCTGACATTCGTACAATATCGTGACGAAACGATGTCGTTACAACGTTGCTTCGACAAAACACATTCTGCACACTGAACACACTGCAGGGCAATACTGAGGTACTCCGCGACAATCAGACGCGAATTCACTCGTTACGCAGCACGCCACGTCTTGTCTCGCACCCTTAACATACATATCCTCTGAAAAGACTCGGCCTATGCCAGCGCGAAATAGCCCACGTGCCTGCTTAAGCAGCGGAGTATAATGTGTGTTACATTAACGCAGTTTCCTGAGCTGGTAAATATACGGTTCGTTTAGTAAGATTGCCTATCTGGTCCATTCATGTAATACCCGTGCCACGCGCGCGCTTTCAACTACGATTGAAATTGCAGACGAATAAAGCCTGCAATCTCACCCGATTCTATCGCCGCAAGAGGAGCAATTTGAATTAGCTTAGAAATTTTGACCTGCATAACGCAGGGCAGCGGTATATATATCACCGTGATAAAGATTTATTCAAGAAACGGCTTTTACTTTGAAAAAAAGGTATCGGTTTATGCCTTACGTATTGGATGTTATATATTACGCTAAGATGGTACCCATAGCCTTCATCAAATTCTAATGCAAAAGTTATTAGAGCAACGAGGGAAAGGCAGCGTGCGACATATTCATGGGCAACACTGTGCTTTAGCGAGGTTTTCTGGACCTCCGTCGATCGAGACAGTGACAATCGAATCAATTGTCGTTAAAAGCAATGTAGTAGTATAGTGATTTTGTCGCAGAGTTCGACGGTCGTTGGTTTGAATGGCCATTGAAAATGCGCCTGTGACACGGGGGTTAACCGTGCTGTATCGTAACGATGTTACTGCTTCTGCAAAACGGTGCAACCAGTTGACAATATGGTAAGAAATCGCAAGACATGTTCAGCAAATACAAAAGGTAAGCTTCTTGACAGTACAACGTTGCGCAAATAATTACGACCTAAAGACACAAAACGAAGGTTGCGAATGATGCGTTAAATAATGGACGAAGCGACAGCCTCAACGAATGACCAAAGCTCGCCCTGTTCGTAGACTCGAAAACCTCGACCAGGACAGAAACACGACACCGTGCACGACATCGTGACTCGGAACGACCAAGCACACTGAATCAAAGGCCATGCATGCGCTCAAGCGCTGGTTCCCTTCTAGCGTTCTTTAGGAGCAATTTCCGAACCGAGGAAGGTCTCTACGTATTCTCTCTACTGTGTGTCTGTGTGTCAGTGTTTTCTTTTTCTTACAGCGCTAGGGTAAACTCCAGATGGGTTCCGTGTCAGGTATAGATATCGCTACGCTGTCGGCCTTGCCCTGCACCGCCGAGACGGTCGTCAGTCCTCCCGTCGATCTCGCGACCGTCTCGGTCATTGCCACAGTCGTCCGCGTAGAAGAAGAAATGCATTGCTGTTGCTGCTGCTGCTGCTGCCTCTGTTGTGGGCTCAACGCCGGCTCTTGTATTGTCGTCTCCGTCGAGGCGTTCGAAGACGACGTGCCTCCACCGCCGCTAGACGAGCTTCGTCTCGTCAGGGACAGCTGCGTCACCGCTCCCACGTCGGCGTCGGTGAGACAGTTCTCGCTGTAGCTCCGAGAGCCACTCGAAGAGAGCTTGAGAGCTTTGGTCAAGTCGTGGCGCCCGGCTCCCCCGGCACCGGCGGCCCCTCCCGTGTCCTCCTTGATGGTCGGCAGGCACGGAGTGGACGGCCAGCCGGCGATGTGCGAGCTGAAGGACGACGACACCGAGGACGCGGTGGACGCCTGCTTCACGAGCGCCGCGGCGGGCTGAGGACGCGCGGGGCTCGGCTGCCAGAGGCACTCGTTGGAGAAGGACGTCTCCTGGAGTCGCCGGTGGTCGTCCTCGGGCGGTTCGCACTCTTCGTCCAGACTGCGCCAGGCACCGAGGAGCCTCTGCTTGTCGTTGGCGAGCCCCGACGAGCTCGGCTGGCCGGCGAAAAACGTGTTGTGCCGCTGCCTGGACTGCCAGAAGGCCCGCCGCTTGAGCGCTGCGCCTCGGGACGAGCTAGATCTAAGATGGTCACCGGAGCTGCTCTCGGGAAATCCCCCGGTCTCACCGGGCTCGTCCCCGTAGTGGTTCTGCAGCAGGTGTTGCTTCTGCTGCTGGCGGTGGTACCGAGGCATGTCCAGCGAGGCGAACCGGGTCAGCTTGGGTCTGGCGTCCGCCGCCGGGGCCTGGCGGCCGGCCAGGCACCGCAGGAGGCGGTCGTCTCGCAGGCTGTGCTTGCGTCGCAGGCGCCGCCTTCGCCCTTCCTCCTGGGAGCCGAAGGGCGATGACGTGGAGGTCGCGTGTCGCTTGTGGTGCGGCTCGGAGGCCACGTGCGTCAGGTTGCGCGATAGCGCTCGGCTCCAGGACAGCGGCTCGCAGCTCGAATGACGGCGGCTGCCGCACTGTTCCTCCTGGACTTTCTTCTCGAACTCTTCGACGAGCATCTGCACCTCCCAGTCGTCCGAGTTGGCCGACGTCGGCGGTCGCGGATAGGTGAGCAGCGGCGAGGTCGCGCTGCCCGACCTCGTGGGCGGGCTGTACGGCTGCGGCACCGCGAGGTCCGGCAGCGTTGTGCAGCTGCCGCCGCTGCTCATCTTACTCGTGCTCAGGCTCAAGTCGATGCTGGTCGCCTTGGACTGGTCCTGGCTCGCCGGGAACTCCAGTTTCCACAGGTCTTCGGGCTTTAGCCTGGCAGCTGCCACCTGCCGCCAGACGCAAGGCAACGCGACCAATCACGAAATGATGATGTCGCAGCCTAATTCATGCTTCATTTCTCAAGCAAGAAGCAAACGCATTGACATACAGCGAGCAAGGAACAGAGACGACTGCATACAAATACAAAGGCACAACGCTGTTTAACCAGTGTTTTTCTTCAAAATCTTATCGGCTGTTTTGGCACGTTTTGTGTTGCACTTGCAGCTGTATTAAATGATTGGTTAGGAAGGGTTAGTAACATGTTAATATGAATGGATGGATGCTATGAGCGTCCCCTTTGAAACGGGGGACACTCAAAGCACTAAAATAAAGACTAAAAAGCATGCTGTTAATAAAGATGACACACAGTTGTGCAGTATTCTTGCAATATCCAAAGCAGTTTGGCAGTGCATTGATAAGTTGTGAGACGATATAAGCAATATGAAAGAAACAGTATTACCTACTCTATCATATCTGATATAATGAGCCACAATACAAGGAGGAGGAAGAAATGCACTTACACAATATCGAAGAAACCGAACAGGTGGACAAGTGTATGAGAAAGAACGAATAAATCAGCTCAGTGCTACATGCGGCCTAAGTGGTGTCATTTTTGCTCGTTGCGTCAATGTTACTTCGTTTCCTTAGCTAAACAAGATACGAAAGAGATGTAGGTTTATTACTTTGACTGATTTAGGGAAAAACTCGATTTAGAATCCACATTATAATATGATGTGTCGTGTCTCTTGGTGAATCGTTCAGTGCTGTTTAGATTTAGATAAAGATAAAAGACATGAGGGGCGAGACACTCACATCAAGCAGCAGTTTTAGGTGTTGCGTGGTGTTAAGCACATGCAGGATGTAACCAGCCGTTGAGGATCACGCGGTTGTCCCGCCCAGCATAGATTTAGTAAACATTTAACATGAACAATGCCTTCACTCAACTCGAGTTCTTGTCTTTTATGACGTACAAATTTTAAACAAGTTTGTACCCTTGAAAACGCTCTGCTGAAGTCGCAAGGAACACTCGGTGAGATGTATCCTTGTGTGAGGTACTTACCAGGTTTTCATCTTCACGTGACCAAGGAACTTGCTCAACAGAGACTACAGCAGGTGCCTATCTACATTCTACGCTACGGTCCCGAGCAACGCTATGTCGGACTAAGGTCAGGGGAAGTCCTAAGCTTCAGGCTTCAATCAATGTTTGCTACAGGTCATGCAGGTATTCAGATCAAACCATAGTAGTATAAGCTTCCGTCACATCATAATAGTTTTGGGTTTCTTTTAGCCCCATTTAGCACGAGGCACACCTTGACTAAAAGAATACGCTGCGTACAAAGAAAACAGTGTCACAAGCCGCCTTAGTTCGATTGCTAAGCTGTCTAACGATCTGCTGTCCATGTAGCCGGACTTTTGCCGCAGCTATTCGACGAATCCTGGACCTCAAAATAGATTTCACAGCCACTCATCATGTGATAATGATGTGATGTTTTGGCACGAAGTGTTGCCTTGGCTTAATTATCAATTACTTCCATTCAATCGCTCAAGATCAAGAGAAGCTCTTGCAAAGCCGAAGGGAGGCTCACTAGCGTGACGTTAAACTCACGTTGGTTTCAAGCGCTGTCAGGCTTTAAATCAAAATAATAATGACAGTCACAAATCGCGTCATTAAATATCTATGCACGTGACATGTTCTCATAATCCTAGGCTCACATTCTAAAAAGTTTCTTAAGCATTAATTAACAAATATATTCACTTTTTCGATCTGCTGCCCGTTTGACTTTGCTGTACCCGTACTGTTCTTCAATTAGATCCGCTACACCGTTAGTACTACAAAGCTCTGAGTTAACAATTTGTTTTATAGATAAATATGTTCGTAGAGGAAGCGTGTGCATGGGGGGCTTCTGTTAGGCCCGTCCACCACGCCGTTATACTTTGTTCTGAGCGTGCTTAAATAGGCAAAGCCACGTTCATTAGTAAACTACTTAGCGTCGCTGAGACTGAAAAAGAGCCAGTGATAAGGTAATGAAAGTATCAGTGAACAAGTACCAGTGAACAAATGCTGAAGTATGAGCTGCAACGTGGGGTCTCCTACTGACAAAAGCCACAGACCTGACAGCGCTATGGGCAGCACTGCGTTTGATATGGTTTAGCGCGTGATTGCTTAAGAGACATGCTTGAGAGACACGCCTTGGAGAAGAGTCATACAAAAAGGTAAGCTAATCAACGAACACGTGACGCTGATCATTAACCAAAGAGCTGGCTGGAGGTCTTCACGATAAAAGCCCAAACGCGGACCATTCGACGGGCGCATGCAAGCCTGTGCGGTTGGTCATAGGAGCCGCAACATTTATCTCAATTTACGCAGTAATACTTGCTGACAAATAGAAATTTGCGAAATAAAGTTGCGCCGTTTAATATTGTGCACTTTTCGCCTGCTTCAACTGTAGACTGCTCCACTAACCTACGCGACAACGCCGCGCATCGAGCCCCCTTTCAGCCGGTGTTTTATTGTGAGATAAGTTTGCTTGAGACGTGTTTAATAGATTTGCTTCAGTGACACTGGCAACAGTTCTTCAAATGCAACAATGAAGTGATTGCTACGGTGTGCGTACTGCAAGCGTATATGCTGCAACGGTGAAGAGGGGAAACAACACAGCAAGGTAGGCTTTTGTGTATGTGTGGAAGATGACGCGCGCACTCCAAGAAAATATATTGGGCAAGTAGCTGTCTTCTCGAGCATGCATTTTCGGGGTAGAAGACAGTTGGAGTAAACCAGTCTGATTGCTACCGAATGCGGTCACTAGTAGCGACCGCATTCGGCTACACCTTGTATCCCCATAACGTGCCTGTACGCCGTGGCCTACTCTATTATGATACGTTTAAAGAAGTCTCGAAGACACTTTGAGTGGACAAGGAAAGAACGCCTAGTGCTAACGGTAGGTTGGCTTGGACATCTCTCCTGGTTAGCAAGACATAAAAAGATGAATTTATGCTCATCAACACTTTACAGCATCTTTTTGCCTTTGAAAACGTCAATACTACAAGTTGTAAATCAGGGAACTCGCAAAGTAAAAGCTTGACCGAATGCAATGAGAGGTGAACACAGCGGACGAACAGAATGTTGTTGGTGCGCAAACGAAAACGATAGATAAGTGCGGGTACGAGCTTGCCTGCAATATGGTACGTGAAGCTCACTTCGGAGCGCAAAAGCGAAGAAGCTGTGAGGATGCTAGGCTGAAAGCTCAACCCTGTGTACCTCTGCGTTTCTTTGAACGTCTCTTGAAGATGGTTCTCGCGTGCAGCGGCTACCTATGTCAAAGCTTCGAGAAAGAAAGACATCTAAAGATCGAATTTCTGTTTTGTCAAATTTGCCAGAAATTATTTATTTATTTATTTATTTCAAAATACTGCAGGCCAATGTGATGGCCCAAGCAGGTGTGGGTTACATCCAACATGAATGTGCAAAGCAACAGACAACAAAAAAGCAAGCAAGAAAGAAGAAAAGCAAAAAGAAAAAAATAATAAAGCCTAAGAGAGAAGGTAACACTCCAACTCAGCGAGAAAACTATTGGAACCAACAATATCAGACGGCAAAGAATTCCATTCTTCCACAGTTCTTGGAAAATAACTGAATTTGAAAGCTTTTGATCGGGCAAAGATTGGGGTTAGTGCAAATTCATGGCCATGGCGTGTGCGTCGTGTTGTTAAGGGTTTTATACTGTCAGGTAGATCTATTTTTATGTTACCAAACATACAATTATAAAGGAATGAAAGGCGACTAAATTTTCTGCGAGCTTCTAGCGTAGAAATACAGTTTAATTGCATTAGGTTGGATGGGGAATCAAGTCTACGATATTTGCCAAATATAAACCTAACAGCCTTTCTGTTAATACGTTCAAGTTGCATGATATCTTTCTTTAAATATGGATCCCAAATGATAGAAGCATACTCAAGCTTAGAACGAACACACGTATTATAAGCTAAAAGCTTTGTTTGCGAGGGTGCGAATTTCAGTTTTCTTTTAAGGAACCATAACTTACGTAGTGCAGATGTGCAGATATCAGAAATGTGGGTTGACCAAGTTAAGTTGCTTGTGAGGGTGACACCTAAGTACTTATATTTACCTACAATTGAGATACTATTGTTCCTAAGGGTATAACAGAACTGGCTCGGATTTAGTTTCCTGGTGATACGAAGTAGTACTGTTTTCTGAGTATTTAGTTGCATGCCCCATTTTTGACACCAGTCGTCAATAACATTCAGTGCATGTTGCAATTCAATGTGATCTCTGGGGGATACAATTTGTTTAAAAATGATACAATCATCCGCGAACAAACGTACAGACACATTTTCGGGAATAATATCAACCAAGTGCAGGAAACATTTGAACACATGGGACGGGTGCCTGAGTTCGGTGTCGACGTTTCTACAAGGGCGTCTTCGCCTTGAGGAAGACCGCTCATCGAAATTTTGGCACGGGACGCGGGCATACTGTCCCGTTGCTCTTCCAGATTTTCTGCAGAACTCACCATCTGCCAGAAAGCCTATTGGCCCGCCCACAAGAGTTGGTTGGTTGAACGGGCTAGCACTTGTTCTACCGCAGATATACATAAGCCAGCGTGCCTCGAACGATGTGAGCGCGTAGCACACGCCAGAAGCTACGAGAGTGATAGCAGGGGAGAGGGGGACGTTTCGTTTTTCTTGGAGTGCACGCGTGCGGAGCACACCGCGGTGAGAACGACGGCGAGCCAGTAGGTGGGACCCGCGGTGATGCCCGCCGCACGTACCCCACACAGTGCGGAGTCGGAGGCAGAGGCCAGTGCCGAGAGTGAAGGCTCATGCCACGACGAGCTGTGGGGCGTGCGGTGTCGATGGTGCGAGCGCGCGTTGGGGAGGCTGGCTCGGGGCCACGAGTAGAGGAAGGGTCGCCCCCCTCCGCGTGCTGAGGAGGCGACGTGCTCGGCGGTGGTCTGCGCGGCCAGGCGCTGCCGGGCTCGACCCCGCTCGCCCCCATCGTCCTCTTCCTCTTCCTCCTCCTCGAGGAGGGGATCGGCTCGTGCACTATCCACGGACTCGTTCTGTTGGGCAGGGCGGGGTTTGGGGGAGAGGAAGGGGGAGGAGGAGGAGGTACGAAGGCACAGCGTGCCACGGTACACCCGCTCAGGGCTCAGACACTTGCGGCAGAGAGAGAGAGAGAGAGAGAGAGGGCTACTACTTGCAACTACATCATTTCACAACTACAGCAGCTACTTGTGCGGCGTCACCGGGTATTCTTTTCGGGACATGGGGAGGCGTGATTGCGCGCACTGTGCAAGCCGCACGAAGTGTACCTGGTACGTGCGCCTTTTGTTCTTCCCGCCGAACCGCGGCTATTGGTGAGCAATTTAAGCGTCGGATACAGCTAACGGCACCACATTCACTGATTGCGGCGCTCGCTGCGTAGTATTGTGCTAAACCTGGCCTTTAGACTGCACACGAAATTTATGATGCCTGTGTAAAAATAATCATTGAATGCCCCAAACGCAGGTGGCACGCCTACGGCAGCTATGAAGTACGTGAGCTATACAACCTGCGTAGTTGTCTCAGGTTCATTAGGCTATACGCTTAAAGGTTGCTTGATACGCTGCACAGTGTTCAGGGACGCGCTACTTTAAACACTCTTCTAATGCGCGTTATGACGTAATCACGCATCTTTACTGGCTGACTGCAGACTGATCAATGTTTAGCAAAAACCAGGGCGGGCTCGTTGCCATGAAATATTCGCACGGACTTAAGCGCCTTAAGCGCACGTTGGGGGTCTCTTGCATTGGTGATGTTAGGCAACTTGAAATAGAATTCGGAGAGTGGGCTGTGCTGCAAAGCGTCGCATTCTTTCTGCAGGTACGAATAGCAGAATGCATTCCGTCATATGTCGCGCAACGCTAATTTCAATTGCAACACTGTAAGGAATGGCATGGAGTACGTTGCCAAAACGGTAATAGCTGGAGCCTATAATAAACGCAAGCACCCCAATTTTATGTGCTCATCATCTGGCGTCTGTGTTGTATAGCTCGTACTTTTACCTGGTTGCGAAAACTGTTGTAATTCGAAGTTTTGCTTTAGTATTTCGTTCGCTTGACGCACAGTGGTGTTCAGTAATTGAAATTACGACAACGGCAAAGCCCTGTATCTTGTTCCTCAAAGTGCGCGGGTTCTTTCATGCGCTTCTCTACGTTGGGTCAAGGGGCCACCAAAATGCGAAATTTCTGGTCGTGGTGTGATGCATTGTCAGTGCAAAAGTGAAGTGTCGTGCACACTGCTTATTTACTATGTGGACAACTATAGACATGCATTTACAGTGAGCATTCCTCGATGCAGGCCTGCGATGGAGGCTGAAGGTTACACTTTTTTGTTCCTAACCAGAGAGGGATTCTCGTTATTCAGAATATAACGCTACGCTTTAGCCTTATAGTAGTAGGCAGCCATTCCAATCTGTGTCCCTGTTTTGTTACTTCCAAGATAACAAACGAATCTCGACAGTCCAGCCCCTCTTCGTAGTGAAATGGTCGTCTGTGGAACAAAGGCAGCCTCAGCGTGGAGTCAATGTTTTGATAAGGCACTTGTCTTTGCCCTAACGAAAACAAGTCATCTTTTTCACACGAGGACTCTCCGGGATGAGGCTTGCTTCGTACGCCCATTGACGGTCACTTCTAAATTTCAACTCCCTTTAAAATATCTTACTGTGAAATGTAAGTTTGTATACCCTAAACACAATATAGATAGCTTTATTTCTTGCTCTTGGTTGCTACAATGTATTTCGCGTGCGTCAGTGCTCTGGTACATTTCAAATGTTTTGCCAGCAATTCAAGTAATACGCCGTAGACTCATCGGAATTGGAACATCGCTTCATGGGTGCATGCAACAAAGAATGCTCACATGTTTAATCGCCTTAAGCTATAGAGGTGTGTGGTCATTCGGGATGGTGAAGGTCCTACTGTGAACTCGTAACTATGATCGAGGTGAAGGACACGTAAATCAAGTCATGCACTGAAAAAAAAAAATATCCATGCAGTTGAGGTTTAGTTTAACGGTTTCGCGTTTTAGAATTAGTCTTGCCTTTTGTCGTGTAGTCTTTGGTGAAATGTTGACTGCCTTACAACGAAGGCACAGAGAAGGCGACAATAACGCAAAAAGCCGGTTAGAAGTGATTTAGCGACATGTGGATGATTTCAAACGTCTTACGTTACTTTTAGTACTCCTGCATCACGCACTGAAAGAAATCGCCTCCAGTCAAGAAAGTGTGTGGTTTCGCAGAGCAGATCGTTTGCACGAAAAAATGAGACGAGTCAATATTCCCAGCAATTGCTGGGCTGTCACGATGTTTCTGGAAACGAAAGTGATGACCTGCGACGAACAGTTTTTGCAAATGAAAAGCTTTGCGAGACCATGACTGCAAGGGCAGCAGAATACACTTATTTCAGATATGCTTATTGGCATGCATTAAGAGTAATTCGCTACAATAGAGACAAAATATTTCAGTGTTAAATATACGCTGACAAAGAAGCCAAAGAAGTCATACAAATTTGAAGTAAGGAAAGCAGATTTTGCAGACTAATCTCACCGTCAATACGAGGTCCTCTTCGTCGGACCAGGTCAAACTAGTGTCGCTTAGACTGCTCACTTCTTCGAGGTAGCTGACTTCCCGCTCCAAGCGACTGAGTTCTTGTTCCTGGCGAATAAAGTCAGGTCAGAATTAGGAAGGGTCATTAAAGTTAGATCCACATGCCAGCCATGGATGTGTTCGCACATGTGAAACGCCGTGTATAATTTGAATCTAAGGAAATTCAAGGGGCGTTGGAAAATGTGCAAGCACCTTATCACCAAAATTTTATTCTCACGTCCCTGGCTTTACTTTGTGTTCCTGGCCATTGTCAGCATCTCGGCTGATTACATTGTGCTCACCTTTATAAGCAGCTTCCTCTGAAGGTCACATATCACAGCATCCTTTCGCTTGAGGTCGTCTTCTAGAAGAGCTACCTTATTACGTAGTTCGTCTTGGGTCTCATGCTATGTGAGGAAAAAAGAAAGAAGAAAAATGTTTGTGCGCTGGTGCTGTATAATAGCATAAAAATACTTAGTTGCACTAATGGACGCCTTCGAAAGTATCTTGGAAGGCTGACAATAGATCATTAGCATAATTCGATTAATTACTCGTTTCAAGCAGGAAAAGACATTTCTTCATCAGGGCGGGCCATGACAACGCCATGACGCTGCCGGGCAGTAATGACGACAAGCCCACTTGTCAATATGTCGCCTGGGCCCTGGCAGTAAGTCATCTTGTTGAACCACCGGCTCCAAGTTGAAGCTTCCATTTTGCCTACCAGTGGCTACGTCAAGTTTCTGTATTCCTGTGACCTATCTCTTTTCTTTGGAAGTGCACAACATGTATCTCAAGTGCGCGCCTGATTGATGATAACACAGAAGTTGACTTCACAGACATGTTGCCTCATAGATAAATGAATTTGATTCATTACATTTCATGAACATTCCTGCACGGACAGCTTGAATCAGATATGTAACACAGAAGATAGTTACACGGATGCCCAGCAAAGTTCTGACTAGATAGTGCGCATAAGTCTACTTCAAAAGGGGAGAATAACCCCAAGTCTACGACCACATGAACAGGAAAAGCCAATAGTGATTTTCGGTCTCGCTAACTGATTACTGCTTAGCCTTGCAGTTGCATGGTGGCAGAGAAGAACCATAGGAAGTACCACACACCAGGTATGTCTTGAAGGCAATTTTGATGTGCTTCATGGCGGCTGCCACGTACTGCTCGATACCGTCCTCCTGCGTGAGCAGCTCCGAGACAAGGCACTGCTCCAGGCCGTTCTCCGGTGACGGCCTTTCGATGATCACTTTCCGAATGCGGCCCCTGAGATGCTCTCCGCCGTTGCCCTGAGCTCGGGTCGTCGTCCGTGGCGACGGCGGTCGCCTGGACGGTGGCGCCTGGTACGACCCAGCGTCCGTCGACTCGAGTTCGACGGCCTCCATTCTTTGTAGCAAAGTGCGTCTTGCCGCGTGTCCTTCCAACGTGTTTCGACTCCATAGTCGGCTCCTGAAGGACTGCTGAGAGTGCTGAGAGTGGGTAGTCGTCCCGGGCGCTGCCGGGGGAGCTAGTCGCGCCATGGCGTCAGACTGCTGTTGTTGCGTCTGCGACTGCTGTTGCGGCTCCCGCTGGATGTCTAGGCTTCCCGAGTCGGCCGAGCTGTGCTGTGCTTCTTCTAGTGTGTCCAAGGCGCCACGCTGCGACATGCTCATCACGCTTCCTTGCGGTAAAAGAATGGCAGAGTTGGCGGATGTGACCGGTGGGCCCGAGGAGGTCGTCGTAGCAAAGCCGCCGCTCCGCCGGGCGCCTCCCCCACTGACGGCGCGCCCGCCACCTCCACCGTCGTGGGTTAGTCTTGGTTTAATCTCGCACGGTTCCGACACCGGGCTGGGACTGCGAAACACCTCGTCTTCCAGTTCAAACTTAGGCGACAGCATTTGCAGCGGCCCGCTATCGGAACCCGACTCTGCGCTCGCCGGTGCCGGCTGGGTCCGCCGCAGGGACACTTGAGCGGACGACGTTGCCGGTGGCGCAGATTCCCGCTGCGGGCTCAAAGAAAGCGTGTCCGGTCGCGGAGGTGAGAGCTTTGTAGACACAACGTTACTACTTGAGGCACTTGGTTTGTCCGCCGACGCCGATGGCGCTGACGCCGCGGTTGCGGTTGCGGTGGTCTGAAGCTTAGACTCTTTTTCCTTCTTATCTTCCATGGCTTTCAGTAGGAGGACTCGCTTGAGGAGCGGAATGTTTTGGTTTGCCACCGCCTCGGCGGCCGGGTCGCTGGGTGGAGGCGGGTGCACCTGGAGCGTGACGGTCGGTGTTTGCTGTTTGTTGCTCGTCGAGTCGCCGCCAGGCTTGAGCCGATGTAGGACGTCGGCGATGCTTTTGCGAGACGGCGCCGCCGCCTTCTCTGCCGTTGACGACCTGCCGGCCGACGTCACTTCCGTTGACGCCAAGGACATGCTTGCCTGCAGCCGCGACAGCCTTCGCCGTTCGAGCAAGCTCGAGTGCGTGGTCGGTTCGAGGCGCGAGATCGCGCGGTCTTGCTGAGCGTACGACTCGCGGCGCGCGTGGACGCCACCTCCTCCAGCGCCGGGCGAAATCGACAAGTGCTTGGAAGCGGCGTCGCTGGGAGCCGAAGACTTTGCGGCCTTCTCTGCGTCCCGGAGCATTTTGATGCGCGTCAGCAGAGGAAGCCCCGCGCCGATGGGCTGCACGGGACTGGTGCCGCTGGACTCCTGGTTGGTAGATGTCCCCATAGATGGGCCCATGCTCTTGAGAGCCGATGGTCTCTTGGCGAGGTCGGCCAGCTCTTCTTCGCCCTTGATGCATGACATGCTGGTGACAAGGCCTGCGGTACGTGCACAGAACTTGAGACAAATTGTGACGCGCCCATCTTTACCAGCTCATCGGAAAGCACAGGCGCAAGAAGCGAAGCGTACTATTGCGCAAAGGGGTCTTACATATACTTACAAGTCTTACATGTTGGCACATAACAACGAACAACACGAGACATTTAAGAGGATAATGGCAGTGAAGTCTGAAGGAAAGCGAGATCTACATTTATGGATTTCTGTACTCGTGTGCAAAACATTGTACGTGATAAAACGTTTTGAATGTGCCAAGTTTTTTGTTGAGCATTTTGTTCTTGTTCTATATGTTACGTGGGGTAGCTGCGGTGACAACTGAGGGCGCCAACATCTACTTTAACATCATTCAAATAAAGCACGATAATCAATTCTCTAAGAGACACTCCTATGATCTAGCATTCATGTTATTCAAATGAGGCGTGCGTCTCGCGTTGACGTAGTGCTGTGTCACGACTGACTGTCACGACCTGTGCTTCGATTGAACAGACAGGAAATGTTACCAAGCGCTTTCGCTCTTTTATTCAATCTTTGGCGCAGTAATTTATCAATATGTTTTAATTACAACGAAGTGAGGATCTTGTTCTATGCTACTGTCTATAGAAAGCATTCTTACCTTTGAGTGCTTGGCCTCCTTGAGAATCCTGGCGGGTTTGGAACCGCCTGAAAGGCAAAGTGAAATTAGGCAAAATATTCGATAGCATTACTTCTCATCTCTCTCACTGATGTTGCCGCTATAATTGCGACAGCAGCTTGATTTGTTTTTTGCTCATATTCATGTAAACACATTCTGAGGTCTACTTATTTGTCAGTCTTGTTTTCTTGCAACGAAACAAATTAATTGGCAATGAAATTAAGTATTGCAAGCACATGGTTCACGATAATTTCTGGCTGCAGATCCGGACACTTGAAAGACGTACATGCATACGCTGCCACAAACAGTTTTGTAAGGAAACGAGGCAAGCAACGCAATACAAGCAAGCACTGACTGAGCCAATCGGCTGACCTTAGCAGCTTGTGTAAGGACTTGGTGACCGGTGTCGACGGAGTGGCCGCATCGCTGTCCTCTTGGTGATCATCCATTGAGGACAGAACGGGGTCCATTTCAAGCTGTATATCTGGTGGTTTCTGGGTGCTGAAAATAAATAGGACCAGAAAAGTGACGCGATTACCGGGCACGGGGAGAATTAAAAGATTACTGGGATTTTGACACAGGTACAATAAGGGCTACGCGGGTTCAGCACAAAATAGATATGTGCAGGTGCCTCCCCAGGTGTTTTCTACGAGTTTGTGTCTCTCGACAGTTTACGGATAAACGGTAAACGTGGATCTCGACTTCCCAGCGTCGCTGTTCGTTCATAAACGGAGAAACCTTACATCTCGCATCCACATCATAAAGGGTACTGCATACATAGGATCTGAACCGTGAGGTTTATCCAACATTCGAATGATTCAGACGAGCATGGTTCAGCAGTAGGGAATTCTGCCTTTGTGTGAATTTCATCATTTCATTGTACGGATTTACGAGGGCAGCCGGCACGTGTGCTGACGAAGAAAAAAAAAAAAGGAAAGGGGCGCCATCAACACATGCGATGCGCTCAACGAGGACTGATTTCAGCATATGTGACGGCTCAGTGCATTAGTCGCATTGTCCACCGCTGTTGTATAAGCGCCCTTAAACCAAAGCAAACGTCCTGATAGACTTGAGGGCAATATGGCACAGCGTGGAGTCTCATGGTTTGGCTGCTTCGTGTCTTAGTCGGCTTTTCCGCCTCCAATATACATAATCTCCAATGACTGTCAGACTGAAGTTTTACTGATTGATTGACTGACCGCCTCGTTGAACTAAATTTGATCATTGATGACTTCTCTCTATCCTGCCTTATTCACTCGTCACTGGACAATGTTTTGACTTATGAGGTATTTATGAGGGCGCTGACGCTAATGAGAAAGAACAAGGCTAACACACCGAAGGTTGTCGCGATTCGCCGTCACTTAAGATGAACCTCGACAGAGCATACGACATCAGCTTACACGTTGCCTCGGCTGCGGGTCTCAAGACAACGCGCTTCCATTTCTGTTGTTTAAAAGACACCAACATTGATGATCAATGGAGAGCGTGCTCACGTGGTGTTGGTGCGGCTCCTGAGAAGCTGCCTGATGTTCTTGACGTCCTTGCGCAGTCTACGCATGGCGTCCATGGAGCGCGGTCCCCTCGAGTGCACCGAGCCTTGCGGGGAAGCCGAGCCGTCGCCGGCGCCCGCCGCCGACCCCGGCAGGGCGCCGGTCACGGTGCCTCCGCCGACGGTGCTGCGCGAGATGATGTCGTCCGCTTTCTTCACGGACGCCGCCAGGCGCGCCTCCATGAGCCGCTTCCGACCCATCGCCTGCAGGATCTCCTGCGGAACGGAAGGGGAAGAGGAGGGTGCGCGAAACGCACAGACCGGCTTGGCCCTGCTCATTATACCAACCCTATACTCACTGTTTCTATAAGGCCAGAAACGCGTGTTTACCGTTGTCGTAGCGTCCTGTGTTATAAGGCCCGGGACGCTATAAGGTGTAAGGTGTAAAGCTACTCCAAACTGTTTCTCTATTACGTTTCTGCAGTCAACCTTCCACGAATGGTAAAATATAATACGGGCCACCCCACTTCGCCCGTCTGTCACGCAACGTCGTGAAAACCGCGAGAACTCCCCATCTGATACGACGTGTGCACACTGATTATGTATCACTAGAACGAACAGAAGAAAAATAATTATTTCCGATGCTACACCTTTCTTGTCATCAGCCCTCCGCTATTGGTGAAAAGTTTTCGGGCTGCACCCATTTCGCCTGTCTGTCACGCAACGTCACAAAACTGCAAAATTCACCACGCCAAGTTGACCGTGCACGCATTAAAAATGGATTAATATGCCGAACAAAACGGAGCTTTTTTTAGGAGTAGGCGGTGACTGCCCCGTTCCGAAAGGAACAGAAGATGTCTGCCTATACTGATCACATTAAAAAGCCTGGGAACGCGGCGTCGTTACAGTCACCCAACGTCCCCCGAGAACTTCAGAGACAATGAGCAGATGTCGTTAGACTAGAGTATGCCAGTGCCATCTAGAATGATAAGGGGCAGCCATGTCCCCCTGTAATGCAATCGTACTCTCGTAATGATAAGCGCCGTTCATTGGAAAATGCACTTTGCCGTTCTTGTTGTTGTAGTGCATTGGCGAATCACAGCGATACAGCAGTTCGATTCTGCAGACCTTGATGTGACTGTACTGTATGACTGACCTCGCGTGTACGCCGCTTCTGCAGCCAATGCAAAACTTCGCAATTATGTGCGCACATTCCAAGGTGCGTGGCATTGTTGAGGTATGTTATTGGCACTTTCTGCTTTCCACAAGTACAAGAACAACGTAGGTCCGGTGACGATCACAACCCTCGCACCAGGTTTCCCCGTGTGTAACAATGACAAATCCCTAAGTAAAGATTACGTTACACTCACTCATTTAGTTCCGAGTAGTGCTCCTCGAAACGTCATTACGCCATTTTAGGCGCCTGTGCACATCGGTCATAAACGTAAGCTTGACAGTACGTGTTGTTTTACCGTTCCTTGAAAGTCTTGTGCTGGCTCGCAAGGTCAGTCCGATAGTTCGAGCTTCGTTGCAATTTCACCGTATGCTTTTCATACGATGTTCATCGTGCGCTACATCATCTCCAATTCATAATTTTTCCTGTCCTAAGGTTACATTGTCGTACTTTCCGCTTTCTAATGCATTCCTGTGAGCGTTGTTGACAGTGGTGCGTCAGAAGGCGATTCTCGTCTTTGACTCGTCGTTTATACTTCAAGCTTGTGAAACCCATAAAAACACCATCTCAACGGTGCATCGAAGACACATGAGTAATGCTCATTGTACCTTCTCCAATTGTGTTCACTCGATATATTTAAAAAGAGGTCGCTGTATTTACTTATTATTTGTCACAGACTTCACTACCTTGGTATTACTCACGTTTGTATCGTTGTTAAAGATACTGCCCAAAAAAAGGTAATCCATGGCATCAATGAGTATACCAGTTTTCAAATGCCGTTACAATCACCGGATGCAGTTTCTAGCCTATAACGCATTTATCGGACCCACTTCGGGATGTGCCAGAACGGTCTATAGGCTAGAAAAATTGTAACCGGTGGTGCTAACTGCGTTTGTAATTGGTAGCTGAGACCTCTTAGTAACAGTGACTCGCTTGTTTAGTCAGTAGCGTTACTAACTCTATACAGTTACCAACTGCAGTTATACCAAGGTAGTGAATGCTGTGACGACTATATAGCTAGTAACTACGACACAGTGTAGACCATGTGGCCGGGCCAAAGATAGACACTGCATATGATCTTTTGCCCTGCGTCTTTTGCAGCTTTCCCGTAAGTCCTCGAAAAGGCACAAGACAGCCCGGTTAAGCCTAACAGCATTCCTCTCGGATCGCCTGTCTCGCGGAGAAAAAACACAGCTGCTAACGCGCTTAGAGGATAAAGGTGAAGAGACAACCCTTTCTTTCCTTCTCCGGTACGGCAGCAGGTAACACGCGTGTTTGGTCGACCTTTTTATTCGTCGCGACAAATCAGTCCTGTTACGCAGCAGCTTTGGAGGCACGCGCTGACTCCATGCTTGACATTTCACTCCATGATTCATGAAGGATTTCATATATGACGGAACCTGCGTCGCTACTTGCTCAAGACCTCGAGAACATATTCGACATTGAAGATGACAGGTCACTTCAAAAAATAAGGAACACTAAAGCCATGCAAATTTCTAACGTCGCTAAGAAAGTAATTAAGCGCCCCATTATATAGTAAAAAAAAAAAAACTAGAATCAATATAGCACGAAAATTTTCATATGCTGCGCGTGTGGGAGATAGAAAGAGTGACGTAGACATTTGTGTTAGAAGATCCCCTATAATTCAAAAACAGAGGCAACCAACGAGTCACACAGAAAAAAAAATAGCCAGGGATAACAAGAGCCGTTATGAACTTTGTGTAAACGCGGTAAGGCATCGCAGCCCTCATTTTGGAATAATTACACAGCTTACGCACTCGTTCCTGCTTCAGTCATCGTGGAAATGTCCCTACGAATCTGAAATTACCTCTTCTCATCACCGACCCTCTCTGCCTTGTTACCTTGCCGATACGCGAAGCCCGCCTGCAGCTCTCTCTCTTCAGCGTTCTGACATTCACCTCGGTAGGCTTTCTCGAATTCAGTCTTTCTTTATCGGCCCCTTGTCCCACGTCCTATCTAAGTACGCCTGCTGCGTCACTGATCTCTTGGCCAGCCCGCATTCACCCTACACCTCCCTCCGGCCTTTTTTCTATTGGCTCCCAATTTGTTCTTGCTTCTCCACCGCCTGGTTCTTTTTTTTTTCTTCGTCTACCGAGGCTTTCCTTCACGTCAATTTGACTATATATTCCTCCTAGCGGTGCTTAGGGCATCACCGTCGTTCGAACTGAGTCCTTTACTTGCACCTTCTCAGACATTCGCCCATTGGCAGGCAGCTTACTTTCGTTCGTCGGACCCGTATAGTTGTTTTATTCTGCCCTTTCTTTCCCTCTTGTGCTCGTGTTACGGCAAGGTTCTCCGACCACAAGTTAATCCGCTTACGGCCACTTCCTGCACTATTAATCCTTCTTTCCACCCCTGATGTTTCAGCGCATTAGGAGCTCCAGCCCGGAAGCGAACTGGGAGGACCAAAGCAACGTCGACGTCTTCCGGCAACGGGAGAAAAAAAAAATCAGCAGCAGACGATCGTTCAGCCGGGCATTCGGCCACCAACAACACACCCATGATTTATTTCCCTTTAAGGAGGAGGAGCTATATATATATATATATATATATATATATATATTTCAAAGTAGACTTACTACTTACCCAAATATATATATATATATATATATGTATATCTAAAATGCAAACAAAACAAATTTTATTTCGACGTTTCGTCCGGGGACCACCTCCATACCATGTCCCTCATCAGTGCTCCACTCAATCCTACATTAGCTCATAGACATTCATTTGTGCTAATGGCTGAGCAGGATAGACGGAGAAAGAGTGAACAGGGAAGTATAGATAGATGAGACAATACGGGAAAGGCGGGGAAGAAAGAAGAGGCAGTTACCTCAGCTTCGGGATAGTCCTTCATGGCAGAGAGAACGTCTTCCCTAGAGAGACTGAACAGTTCCGAGTAGCCTACAGATCGGACGTCAGCCGTTCGCCTGTTTCGCCCAGGAAAAGAGGAAGGAAAGAGTGGAGAGAGAGAGAGAGAAAGAAGACGAAGAAAGTTGACAGAGAATAGTGGTTACCTGACCTTGTCGGCCGAACATAGCAATTGAGGTTTCCAGCAGAAAACACTGACATGGACAGATGGGAAGACCATTCTGTCCGTGTCAGTGCTTTCTGTTGGAAATCTTTATTGCAAAGTTGAAAGAGATCCATAAATATCGCCAGTAGTACGGCTCGCGTTATAATCCCAAAGATGTATTAGCTAGCTATCCGTGGTCAGCAAGAGCTGGCTGACTTTTATAGTATTATTTTACTTTTTTTATTTGGGGAGTGGGGAGTAAGTATGCTTTCAGTTGATGTCAATTTATTTTCTCTGAACTAACCTTAAATTTCATTGAGCCCTGACATGTGTCCGCCTGTATCGGGAACGCTAAGTTTTTCGAAAAGGGAATATAACACCGGTTATTACAACCTTGACACAACGATAAAGACTTTCGAATTTCGCTATAAACACACGAATTTGACCCGGATTGTGCTCTCGTGCTCCTTACAGATGGAAATCACGTATAGTATCTCCGAACATGAAACATGGGTGATTTAGTCGTAGAGTACGTGCGCACGAATGGAAGTTGCCACTGTCGTTTTTTTTTTCATTCGAAGAGCTACCAATGGCAGAGATGATGCAGTAACCAACGTCAACTTACCTATTAAATCCGTCCAGATTTAAGATGCCGATTTCACCGAAGAAGTCACCGGCCTTCATTTGAGTGAGCACTTTTCCAGTTTCGCTGGAAGAAACAGCGAAAAAATAAACCATCAGCCATGAAGAAGCGTCCATTTCCGAGCTGCAGGCTATTAGTAGCCTTGAATGCATCTAGACAGGAGAATTTCATTGGCGGGCGAATTGCCAGTTAGAAAATGCGATGCGTCAAGGCTACATTCAGCTGCGCCGCTACAAAACATGTGCATACGAGCATGCCACCCGCGCCTACTGACACATAGGCTTTCACACATAAAATACGGTCACGAACACGCGCACACTCGCGCACGCGCACGAGAATGCGCGTGTGCGCGTGAACTCGCATACATGCCAGTGCACACGCACATCGCTATCAGTATCATATCCCCCTTCTCACTCTCTTTAAGAAGAAGCTTTAGCTCGAGGCTAACTCCAATTTTAGATTGCAGCTCTTAGGCGCCCGTTGCTGCGGCGAGCGTAGGCTTCGGCGTCCCAAACCGAGCAAACGAGTACAGCGAAAGAGTGAACGCGGAGCGCTTCGGGAGATTAAACACGAGGATAGTGAAGAGAGCGTAAGGAGGAAAACGCCAGAGAAAAGTGCAGTGGAACCATGAGGCCGAAAGCGGAGGAGGAGGGTATGGCGGAAGCGCGAGAAGAAAGGCGTAGTGCCGCGCAAGACGGGCTTTGCGGCGACGATGGATACGAAATGGCGCCAGAGTAGCGCGCGTCGTCTGTATGGAAACAAAGTGCTGCATGAGCGGAGGTCTGTCTGCGGCGGCTGCTGTGAATCGTGCCCGCGCGTCACGATTAGCGAGGCAGCCACTCCACACTTCGCTCAGTTTGCAACGTGCCGCACGAGGCATATTGTCCGCGCCAGGCAATATATTACGAAATGAAAACACGTATAAAGCTGCCCTCAAATTTCGCATTGGGGAGTATCTCAATCGCCGGTAACTTAAAAAAAAAGATATGTGTGCCATTCCCACGAATACCGCTCCGGCAGCAGTAACCAAACGCCCAAAACCAGCGAGCGAGCTGTGCGACCAGCCGTTACTCAGTCGCACAGCTTGACTAATAGGCTATCACATAATGATGATAGTAGTTTAGATTTTGACAACGCTATCTCTCGATTGTATACTTTAGTTCACGACGCTACCACTACACCTATTTCAGTTCTACGGTGGTAGGTACAACTTCCGTTTGCTAGGTACCTTATGTGTTCTGTGGCCTGACCAAGAGGCTTTTTCAAAACCTGCTTGGGCCTGGCTATAAGACCAACGTTGTTCGAACACAACGCGACCGTCAGTGGTCACTCACTACTTCTGAGCCGAATTCTCAAGGGCAACACTGTTTCGAAACCATAACAAGGAACCCCCCGACCTGCTCTAAGTAATACTCTCTATTTCGATCAACGTTCTTTATGTTAGCGCTTGCGACAATTGTTAAGCTAAAGTATCATTCATAACAAGTTCAATACTAAGGATGCTTCTTTTTACCTAGTGATGACTGCATTCTTGTTGGAGACAAGATATGTAAAATAGTAGGATAATATCTTGAACAGTGGTTCGTTTCGGAAAAGCTACATTTTAGAGCACAACTCTTTCGGCGCCCATTCCTTCGGCGAGCGTCGGCGTCGGTCTCGGCGTAACCGAGTGAGCGAGCACTACACTGAAGGATGAAAGAGAGAACATTGACCGGCAGATGAAAAAAGACGCGAACCGCTAACTTCGGCTCCAGTGAATGCAGCCGCTTGGGTGACGTGGCGCGGGAAACTGGTTTTATGCGGACACGCCTTACCACTCGATGCGTACTCGTATCACCAGTGTCAGCCAAACCGCTAGTGTCGTACTATCGTCTGCTCGCGTCAGCTCTCGTTCGCGCTTGTTCGGTTTGCTTGGTTTCGTCTCGTTCGCGCTTATTTTGATTGTCATGGTTTGCGTTTGTTTTGCAATCTAATTCTATGCGCGACGCGAATTGTAGAGTACTTTCTGGAAGCCGGGGGGTTAACCGAGGCGCCCGTTGTTATTAGTCTTATCATAAGGAGCCAAGAAGCACTGACACCAAGGACAACATAGGGGAAGTTACTTGTGCTTAATAAATGAAATAAAGAAACGATAAATTAATGGAAATTAAAGTGGATGAAAAAACAACTTGCCGCAGGTGGGGAACGATCCCACAACCTCCACATTTCGCGTGCGATGCTCTATCAATCTGACTACCACGGCGCCGTTTCCCCATCCACTTTATTGGGTATTTATGTTTCCTAGTAGAGCCCTGGGAGTGTTAGCCAGCGCCACCACTCACAAACCTTGGCGGCGGATGTGGAACATCCTTTCTGCCGCAGGCGTCACGAGAACGCGATCTTTTTTGGTGAAAGCAACCGGCCAACAATCCCACACATGCTACCTGAAGGCATCAATGTTGCCGGATTCGAGACCCTCGCCTTAGTGGCATACTTGAGCAGGTGATGCGAAGGTTGTGGCATCGTTCCCCACCTGCGGCAAGTTGCTTTTTTCATCTACTTCCATTTCCATCAATTTATGGTTCCTTTATTTCATTTATTAGGCGCAAGTAGTTTCCCCTATGTTGTCCGGTTCTTTGTCCCGCATCAAAGGCAACTGGCGACAGAGAGAACACGAGTCGTTCGATTAAGAACGTCTTCGACGACTAATAAATGAAGCCCAGCTGGGCCCGACTTTGGACCAGTGGCTGCATTATCCAGAGCCAGAGCATGGGAATCACAAGGGCGGGTATTCAAGGCGAGATGGCTTCACATTTTTAAGCCTCGAATCTTCAAGACCCAGAATTGCGGTGCAGTAACATTTGCGACTCGAAATAGTAGTTCTAGGACCGGTAGGAACCCCCTCCCTCCCCCCCCCCCCCCTTCCTCGTTCCCCACCTACGAATAAAGAAAGCAATGGTAAAGGGAACAGTCAGCGTGCGGCAAATTGGGCATTCGGTTCCCGATTGTAGCGGCGGATTTCTAATGGGTGCTGACTACAAAGGATGCTCGTGTGTTGTTAAATGGGTCGAAATACGAGTGGTCAAAATCAGGTGGCAACCGTCAACTACGGTGCTCCTTGAAAGCCCGTGTACAACTTTGGGACGTCAAGCATCCGTGGTGAGACGCATCCGCCACACGCTCAACGCTCTTTCACCCAAGTAACTCTTTATAAAAATGAAAGCACCGAAAATTGCGGGAGCGCCATCCACAAAGCTACGTTCCTCTACAGAAATGTATGCCAGACTCAAACCTAAGTAACTTTCGTTTGGTTCAAACCTTTTCTCTGCGTTCACCCGCAAGGAAGAATGAGTATCGATCACCTAAGATGTAGGGCAAAATAGTCGGTGTGTAACATGCACGGCCTTGGTTTTCGATTAATGAGTTCTGGGAATGCCACAATAAGTTTCGACTCCTTGTTAAGTGAGTATATTCTTGATAGAGTCGGAACTCTCTGTACATATTACTTAGGTCATAAGTGACAAGTCAGCTCATCACTCACAAGAACCCTTTACGTGCATCGCACTGATCACAGTGCGTTCAATGACTATTCGGCTGCTGGCAACTGTAGGAGTACCATGCTATGACAGTAGCCAAGTAGCTTATCCTCCACTAAATTGGAAGCTGTTGCCACGCGACTTCTGCAGCGACGTTTTTTCTTTCTTACCTGTTGGGAGGCGTTCTTTTTGCCTAACCTGCAATTTGGTAGTAGTGGGACAAATTAGTGCTTACTCAGAAAAATGCGCTGCGTGGGGTGCCCGCGTAGCGAACACCCTGTCGTCGCAGCAACGACCGACCGACCGTATCGACCATTAATTAACACCGGGGTTCGTGTGTCACGTTCCGACCGCGTTATCGCTCAATAAATGCGAGTAAACGAACGAGTAGGAGGTGTCATTAGCACGAGGCTTGAAATCTGAACGACGACGGTAACAAAATCAGTGGGGTTTTAGACATAGAAGATTTGCTATTGTTTACTTGATAGGATCTGTAAAAAAAAAAGACAAAAAAACGATTCGTTAAACACATTAGCCTGCGGCTCGCTCTCCGTTATCGAAGCGCTGCACGCGCTCGAGAATTTCCTGCGAAGACGCGTCATTAGTTTCGGCATCCGGTGTCCGCCTTTCCAGGATGTGTGCGCGCGATTCGCGCTCTCAAATTGACACGCGCCAGCGCCGACTTTCTCTCCTTTCGTTTTCTTCCCTCGAACATCATTAACCTCGTGACGCACATTATTAGGGATCTGAATGCGGTGGCATCCATTAAAGCTTCTAATAGCTCGCCATTTTCTTCTTTCCTTCTTCTTTTTCGCTCACGCAGTTCTACTACTGTTGCTGCTCGTCGCTTTACGGTGACGACAGATACCCGCACGACGCTTTTCTTCAGAGCATATCACCTCGCTCGTGGTAGATCGATGCGAGTTCAGGACACACGTTGGCAGCACAATCACAATGGCGCCACCTAAGAACGCGGCTCGCAAGAGTGATGGTAGCGAGCGGACACATACACAAACACACGCATACACACATACACGCACGCACGAACACACACATACACATACACACACGCCAACAGACAGACATACTATTCAACAACCCAACAAATAAAGAAAGCAATGACTGGAACGAAAAAAAAAAAATCATCGATAAGGAAACGAAGCGACATCCACACGTGATATCCACCTGATCACTTCGAGTATGCCATCGGCGATGATGAACATCTCTCGCGCGACCTCTCCCTTGCGGCAGATCAGATCCCCGGGGGTGAAGATGTAGGCACGCATCTTGAGCACTAGGTCGTGCAGGAACTCGGGCTGGCACTCTTGGAAGATCGTTACCTGCGATGACAGAGGAGAGGGGGAGCCAACGGGAAGATGTCGGCGGCGAGAGGTCAGGGACGGCCAACCACGGGACTTTGGTTGCCACGTCATGAGAGGGAGAGAGCCAACCGAACAGTGGCAAAGATACCAGATACTAAGGCACACCATAAAGAAAGCAATAGCGAGACTGGGGGCATGTACAATAATAATAATATTTGGGGTTTTACGTGCCAAAACCCCTTTCTGATTATGAGGCACGCCGTAGTGGAGGACTCCGGAAATTTTGACCACCTGGGGTTCTTTAACGTGCACCTAAATCTAAGCACACGGGTGTTTTCGCATTTCGCCCCCATCGAAATGCGGCCGCCGTGGCCGGGATTCGATCCCGCGACCTCGTGCTCAGCAGCCCAACACCATAGCCACTGAGCAACCACGGCAGGTGGCATGTACAATTGCAGTGTTTTACAAGGAAGCTTAGATAGCTATCATCATCATCGCCGTCGTCATCGTTGTCGTCATCATTATTATCGTCACTTATAGTCGGGTGCAGGAGGACAAGCGAGTGGGCCAAACAAAACCTTCCGCAATTAGCGCCATTATGTAGCAGTACTGCAGAGAAAGATACTTATGCGTCCTTAGCAGCGAACGCGATTACAAAGTACTTGCCCTCTCATCATATCTCGTATCGAGGTAGGGAAGCAAGCGGAACGAGT
Organism: Dermacentor andersoni; assembly: GCF_023375885.2. NCBI lineage: Eukaryota > Metazoa > Arthropoda > Arachnida > Ixodida > Ixodidae > Dermacentor > Dermacentor andersoni. Next base: position 42,924,077 of record NC_092816.1, read on the forward strand.
GGCCAAATCGTGCAAGAACACCGCTTGTCGAAAGGGAGAACGTTTCGTTGTTGCCAGGATAGCCGCCACGGGGTGTGAGCATTGGCCAATTGAACAAAGATTAGCTTACTCAGGCGTATAGACAAAGCTTAGGGTGAACTCAAGATTTCTTCGTGCCAGATCCTTGCGTAGGGTTTTGGTAAATTTTACGTTTGCTCAGAGAATGTGCAGCCTCGAATCCAGCAGAGCAGGCCATCCAATTCACTGAGCCACTGTAACCGCCTGGATGGGCGAAATGCAGGCACGTGTCTTGTTCTATCGTGCCGATGGCCCACAAGTTTCGCCTCTAGAAACGCATGTCTGAAGTCCGTGGGAGCATACCTTTTTTAGCGTCTTGAGATTGACGTGGAGTGCCAGCTCGGTCTTGAGCTTGTCCGGCAGGCAGCCAAGGGCAGAGTTGATATCACCTCCGCCCTGCATCCTTCCTCTGCAAGAGGCAAATGAGATAGAATTTAGATATCACGAATAATGCGTATCAAAGGGAACGGAAGCTACTGAATGATTTCTCGCTTGAATCACTCAGCCATTGAAAGTTTCTCTATGGTGCCGTCTTCTTGCCAAGAAGGTTGAAAGTTGGTTTCGCATGGCAACACAGAGAAAGAAACGGCGACTTGAATGTGTCCGAGGCCCAGCGAAGCAAACAGGGCAAATGGACGGCAAGTAAAGGGCAATATGGCAGCGATATTTCTGTACGACATTGTTGTTTAAACAAATCGCATATAGCCACTTCTGCATGTAAGTGCCTTCGTACAATGACGTATTGTTACGAAATTATGCAAGTAAGCTATTACTAGGTGATTAATAACAATAAATCATTTTACTGAGGCAATAAGAACAATAAAAGGCACCCATTGAATTATTTATTTGATGAATTACGAATCAAGGTATTGTAAGTGCGTATTACCACATCGAAAATCACAAGTTTGACTGTGACGAATGAAAGAAATAGAAATGTACGAAGTTACGTTGACAAAGAAGACCCTAATAAACGAAATAGGCACTGATGGTGCAAGAGGAAAGGCTAGACTCGAAGATTGTTCCAGCTCAATTTCTGGTCATGGAGAAAAGTAGGTAAAGAAGACAAAAATAACACGCACAGATAAAGAACGGCTTTGTCTATGCCGAAGCTGCCTCGCGTTTTCGAATAAATATTAGACGAAATTGAAGAGACGGCTTTCGGACAACGACGAAGCTGGTACGTAGTAGTATGAAGGGAGCTATGCGAAAGTATATGCTCGAGTCTCATAATGGGGGGGGGGGGGGGGGAGGGCTCGAATAATACGGAAGAGAAAGAAACGCAGATGCACCTTTCCACGCTGTTTCATTCAATATAGAACTCACTTAACTGCAGAAAAAGCAACGCTGAGATCAGTTCCTTGGACGCGAATCATGCCTACACACCATCGTAATTATCAGTACAGCTATCCTCGCGCAAGTCTTTACATATACCGCTCCTAGTGTACCCCCCCTCTTCCTCTATAGACTTCAGAAGGACTGATTGTTGCGCTGGCTGGTCTATCACGTTGACTTAAAAAGTAAGCGCACGATGTTTGGACAAACACACACACACACACACTGGCAACAGACGCGGACCAAGCGTTTGGCTTAGTCTGCTCCCTATGTCCGAATCAAAATTTTCCAGTCTTCACAAACGCCGTTAGCAAATAAAGTCTCTCTCTCTCTCTCTCTCTCTCTCTCTTAAAAGCACTACATAGACTTTAGACTGAGCTATTTCACCTCCCTTTCGTTCTTGGATGCTCCATCCCGAAGATTTGTTTGCAACAGCGCTCGGTCAAGTTAGAAACTCACCGATGAGCTGATTACTCTGCAGTATAACTCGTACAGAAGGCACGGTACAAATACAAGAAGGCAAATTTTTTTATCTTGCCCCACTGCACAGAACTTTGGCGGTGAGCACAATATTTACACGCTGATGATCGTAGTGGAGATTATTTGTTAACACGCGAAAACAGTGTCCGCAATGATGAAAATTAACACGTCACTTCGCTTCCACTTCGTTATTTGGGCGGGGTGGTTAGTCCCGGAGAAAAGTTTCTACAATATGTCTCTCCCTGAAATTCACTAAAGCATCGGTTAAGTCATTTTGCGCAGCTGTCTTGTGCCTATAGACGCCACACAATGTAACCGGTGCGCTTGGCTTGTGAATTAATCACAAACACGAGCTGCTTGCAGCCTTCGAGAGCCGGTGCCGAATTTTCCTTTCCGAAATCCCATATTCCTCCGTCGGGCACGATATCTGCCGGTTTGTGAAAATAAGCTGGCACACGACACACCCAATACACGATGCTGTTCACATTATTAAAATGCAAAAAGAAAAACAAAAATACACGTTACCTAGTTAGTTATTCGGATTTAATGGCGCAAGATCAAGTCAGGCTAGGCTGGTTACACACATTAGCGCATGCTCTACGCAATGCCACAGCAGTGCAGCCACATAAAAAATACAGTAAAATTGCTTCTAACAGACTTTAAAACTAACGATGGCAGTTAAATAGCTTTAAAGAAGCACGTTTGGGGATCATCGCAAACCATGAGCGAGACCATTTTATGTAAGCTTAGCCTCACGAAGCGTTCGGCTTACAGAAGTCGCGCTGAGTGTTCATTGCCACCCTGTTGTAACATGTGACTAACGTAACCAACCACTGCGTCATGAAACTATCACCTTGCGATACTTTCTTGGCTTACTATAAAATGACTCCCTAGATTATTATAAACGAATTGATTACTATTAAAACTGCGCGCCAAATATAACTGGGTTGTGACAAAGGTAGGTCGACGGGCGATCGCACGCAATGGGTCGTCAACTAATCGACGGATTTAAAAGCCACGGAGTGCAGAAGGAACCGGCGCGGGGCATCTGCTCGGAGAGAAGAGCAAGACCTTTTCGCCCTCTCATTTCCGGGCAGAAGACACTTCCGCGTTAAGCCTTGGCAATCCATCCACGTCTGAGAGTAAGAGGTGTCAACGACCTCGGCGGCGGTAACGGACCACTCCGGCGGAATGGATTTCCTCGGGATTACGCTGGCAGCGAAGTTATCGCGTGACAAGGGCCAGAAGCGCTTCTCTCTTGTAGAGAGGAACGATTAGAACGAGAAACCTTCACTTCTTGCAATTTTTTGTTCTCTTTAGATTGAAATAAGCTGAACTAAGAGAGAGAGAGAGAGAGGGGAGGGAGGAAGGGAGGGAGGGAGGGAGGGGGAGAGAGAGGGAGAAGCATTAATAGATAAGTCAAAAAGTCGTAAAGGAAAGGAAAGAGAAAAATAACTGGGTGTAAAGAAATGGGTAGATAAAAAGAAATCAACGTTCATATGTGATATACTGTAGATCGTCGAAGCGCGACACACGGCGTAGTGAAAGGAGAGAGGCGAGCGACATTGTTCCCGTAGGCATACACAGTGCATTGAACTGCGAGGCTGACAGAGAAAGCCGGTTATATACCCTAGTGGCAGGTCCTTTCAGGAGGAGAGTAGTAAGAAGGGTTCAACGGGAAATACAAAGATAAAGTCAGCACGTGAACAGGCATAAGGCCGGCGGTAGTGGAAAGGGAGAAGGGAGGTGCTGAGGTTGGCCAGCACTTCAAGTCCGGACAGGCATCAGTGGAGCCGAGCCGGAGAATCGCGGGGCGTCACCATCGCCGCAAAGGGGTGGTGTTCGGCTCTCGGCGGCGAGTAAATGACAGTCCCTCTACTCGCCCGGCGAAGCGCAGCCGCCGTCCATTTTGGGGATTTGCGCTATCATCCACTATTAAAGCGGACACTGGCGTCAAAGACCTCTCCCGGCCAAGGCCCAGAGACGCGGCTCGGGCAGATTCTGGGCTCCTATACGCGTCTGGCTTTCCTTCTGGTCCATTCGAATGCATAGCGAGTAGCTCTTCTCTCTTTCCTGGACTTTTGACACAAAGAGAAGGAAAAGGCGCTAGGCAAAGAATTGCGAGGATGCCTTGGAACTAAAGAGAAAAAGAAGAAGAGAGAGGTCACTGGTCTTGCGATGTAGCGGCAAAAACTAAAGGGAGATGGGGGAAAGAATCGCGAGGATAACTTGGAATGAAGAGAGTGTGTCAGAAATTGAGAAATGGCTTGCGAGATGCAGTGGCAAACAAGAAAGATAAGGGTGTTACCACGCAGACAGAACTGCCTTTCTCCTGCAGTCTAACGGAGAAACCGAAGATGAGGTCACAGCAAGTTACAGACAGGGCCAGCAGAACCCAAGGGCACAGATGTTACAATTGCTTTTAAACTTAGTAGCCCGCGGTGGTCGTCTGCGCCTACGAGTTACGAAGATAGAGTGGGTAGCGTAGGGCTGTCGAAAGGGGCGAGGTGTGATTTAAGGGGTAGAGAAGCCCAGGAAGTAAAAACATGGTCAATGTCACTGACGGTGGTCAGCTGTACACTTCGAGCTCGAACAGTTACTGCGACTCCGATCTTTCAATACCTGTTCCCAAAATTTCCTTCGCTTTAAAATATAAAATTATCCTTCTCCTCGTGTTGTATTATGGTACAGTGCTACTTCGGTTTGGCGACGACATCGAGAAATTATGACGCATTTTAAGTTGTTTTACGACGTCCAAATACCGCAATAGCGTCCGAAGACTAACAAATGAATGCAGAAAAACTTGTAAAGCATGCTTCTCTGTGATAATATATCCCTAGTGGCAAAGCCATTTTTGTGTATCAGCAAGTGGTCTGCGTATGAACAATTGGCCGGAAGCCAACCTAAGGCCGATTAAAGGGCAAAGGCAGAAGAGGCAGCGGGGATGGGGGGGGGGGGCTATGGACACGTGCTCTCCTCCCTTCTCCCTCTCTTTCTCCCACCCCTTCCCGGTCAAGTGTGTGTCCCCCTCTCCCCCACCTGAAAGAAGATTCCTGGCTACACTACAGCGCTTACTCAAAGTATATCTATTTTATTACGGCTTTAGAAATGACACGTTGTGTTAGATGACAGCAACCGCTGAAGAAGGCGAAGAGTACATATTACATCTTTCACTAGTCCCAGACGTAGAAACTCTTGTAGCACCGATCAAACATAGCATATCGTATCTACAAAGTTCTCTGCTAGAGATTTCCTTTGTGTGAACGGGCGTAGGACAGCTTAAAGCACTAAAGCACCATACACGACATGCCCGCATGCATACCCATTACATTACTACGCCAGGGCTTTCTTGCTGCTTAATCCACTGCAAACTGTCAAAGGGCGATGAGCAACAAATACAAGAATAAAAAATTCAAAGACAGCAAGCGATACTGTAGTTGCTAAGGAACAAGCAATATGAATGCTACCATAATTTCGTGCTGCTCTTTTCCCATCAAAATTTTTAATACTCAACCCTAGAAAATTTAGCTTCGAAAGTTACCCGCTGACAGCACCGCCGAATGGTGCAAAATACCGGGTGGATGTTTGTATAAACGTACGCTTATTTGAATGGCCTCATTATGCAAGAATGCACTTAGTAAGGATGTAAAATAAGCTCCGCATTAGAAATCGAAGGCATTTTACACGTTCGCAAAGTAGATAGGTAGGTGGAGGTGAAATTGTTAGGCTTACACGGCAAGACTATGTCTTGCGGTAACCAGAATCCTCTGTTAAAACACAGCGCTAAACAAGAACATAAATTGCAGAGTTATTGGTTGCAATGGTTGAAGCACCTTGTCGAAAATTCAACTTGTAGAGCACAGAAGCGCACGACGCAATAAGAGGACAACCAATCACAGCTAACAACGTTTCTTTATTCTTTCTTCATACACGACATTTCGGAGGCTTCGTCAAAGATAATTGTCATACACCTAGTGCTAAACACGTGTGCGCACTGTGTCTGTACCACGTTTTCAACAAAGCGACCTATATTAAGTTGCACAGCATCTTCGGCTTATATAACAAAATCGCAGAGGCCTGCCGATGGAAGTTTTTCGGCGCCTCAACTCTCGCATTACGATGAAGCAAAAAAAAAAAACAAACAATCAAGAATACGGACATATTATGCACATGCTACCATGTGCTGCTGAAACTATTTGAAAAAAATCACACGACTAAGAAAGTAGATGCGTAAGATCTCAGGAAACGAAAGTGCACAGGCCGGGGAAAAAAAGAAAAGAAAATAAGGAAAGGAAGTTGTGGAATACAAGATCGTTATGACGTTCTTCAGGTTCGTACAGCGCATTTCCAGCAAATAAGAATGATTAGAAAAAGAGAGAAACGTGAGCATTGAAACATCAAAAAGAAAAAAAAGAAAAAAACACAAGCCAAGTACCAAAATCGACCAGCTTGTTCCGCGTACCCTAGGGGGCAGGCTACACCACCCCCTGCGGTGAAAGTCCTGCGCCACCGACGGTTCCGACGGGGCTACACGTTCGATGTGGGGCGCAGCAAGTGTGTAGGGCCCGGGGACTCTGTGCAGCAGCGATCACGACAGACGGCTAAGAAACACACAGCGTGATGCCCGGACAGCGAACGCATTTGTGTTGAGGTGGAAGGGATTCGTCCGCACGGGCGACGAACAATAGGCCTCGGGCGTCTGCGAAGACAAATGAAAGGCCGGTCCACCGCGGACGCTTTCGCGAGGCATCATTCCGCCAGGCATCGTCAGGTCGCTTCGGGCCTAGCAAGATCCGAGGAAGGCCGTGCATTCTGAGCGCGACAGCCGGCCGGTCCGAGCTTTGACCTTTGATGCCCAAAGAAATTACCGGTCACGTGTCTTATCAAGCTACTGAGCCAGAGTAAAACAAAATTATGTTTATTTAAGCTGTTTAGATGCGCGGGAAGTTGCGCTCCTTAGATCCAGGTTGCGGGTTCAATCCCGGCTGCTCCGGCTGCGTTTCGATTCGATCGAAATGGAAAAACGTTCCTGTACTTGGACTTGGGCGCCCGTTAAAGAAGGCTAGGTGACCAGAATTAAGCAAGAGCCCCTCGATACGGCGTGCTTCATAACCAGATCGTGGTCTTGGCACGTAAAATTGCAGAATTTAGTTTGTGCGGAAAGTCTACTTTTTTGTATTTGGAGATTTTTTTTTAGAATGGCGCCTATTACCTGAAGACTAACACCCATAATTCTTCTTGTATAACTTAGCGCAAGGGCGACTTACAACATCGGGATTTTATGCAGAAGAAACTTGTCCGAAAATTTTCCGGCTTCTGCATTCTTGTGACATGATCAAGCAGATTTAGCGGGATACGCCAGTGTGCAAGACCGTAAGCCGTCGTGGGCCTATTTTGGTAAACAGCGAAAACATTATTACCGCTGCGTCTGCTCTTACTTGGTTCGTCTCTGAGTTTAGGTTTCCTAAAAAAATTACCGGGGGGAACTGTGGCGCTAGCGTCAATGAAAGGCAAGAGTGGCGAATCAGCAAGCAGGGGCATAATCGCAAAACATAGAAAGATTTGCCCGAGCTTTTTATTCCTTCTGGCTCCAAACGGCATTGTGACTCCACAGATTGATCATTTTTAATGAAATATTACGTTATCAATGCAACAATCCGCAATTATCATGCGTGTCTGCACATACAAATTACGTCGCTGCGTTTAGAAAAACATGAGTGCTTGGAAATTGTGAGACAAAGCGCAACAAACAACCCCACTAGAAGGTGTTAAGCCGTATAAGCACAAAGATCAGACAAATCCATGTACTAAACAAAAGATTATGGGGTTTTGCGTGCCAAAATCACGATCTGATTATGAAGCACGCCGTAGTGTGGGACACCGGAATAATTTTTACCAGCGTTCTTTAACGTGCTCCTAAGTCAAAGGACGCAGGTGTTTTTGCATTTCGCCGCCAGCAAAATGCGGCCAACGTGGCGCAAATCAATGTACTAACCATCCTTCCCACGACCACGACATGGCTGAACGCATGACAGCGCCACAGTTGTCTATAGTAATTTTTGCAGGAGAATCTATGGGCTGCCGCTTAGAGTGTATACGCTTAGAGTGTTGCGAGCAGTATACATAATGTTGCCCAAATAAAAGGAATGTATTAACGGTATGCCGCGGCTAGACCGTTGGTGCGTTCACGATCAAATTTCTCGCAAATGACTATACTTGCTGTCGCAGAAACAGAAACGCCATTTTTACGTGACTCTTTTCGCTAAACAACCGGCACATTCGTGCACCGATTTTACACATAGGTGCCATTTTTCCGTGAGGTAAGTTTAACATCGTGTTTGAGGAATAACTTGTATGTTCCGTCCACAATACAATCGAAGTGGGTGACGTGCGCAACGACGCCGCTAAAAAGATTGCGATTTCACTGCGACCGAACGGTGGTGCCGTCTGTTACGGCTACGGCTCAAACACAATGTGCACTGCATCCCTTGCAGGTGGCGCTACCATTCCGGTAAACGCGCACGTTTTGAGTGGTGTAGGGTTTATTGCGTACGAAATTGGGGGGGAGGGGGGGGGGGGATCGGCTTGGCATTCGCAAAAGGCTCCTACGCTAGCATTGTTCGCACGAGCAAATTCCAGCCAATTCTAACGATGTGCATGTTATATGAGAAGGTGGCAAGCCAATGGGAAAAAAGCACTTGTGACCGGAAAGCTTTGAGAATTCGGCCACTTGTAAATACCGTCCACAAATGTGATGGGTCAGTGCAGAATTGCTACTTCTATGCAGATATTTGAGCGTCAGCAAGCGCGTAGCCTACATAGCAGTAAAAGTGATGTATACGTGTTGCTCCGCTTTATGGAAATTACAATTGCCTCATTTGCGCGCCATGTTTTGCCTGTTCTGCGCAGACAGAGAAAAAATAAAGAATAATGTATTATTATTTTTAAACGATGCTTCGAGAATTATTTGGGGGAAACGGGTGAAGGAAAGATAAATCAAGATAAGTATAGTTCAATGTGAAAACGTCACATGCGAAGCTCCATAGCGAGTTGAGGACGTTCAGCTACTACAAGTAGTCAAGGCGGACGCTAGCGGATAATTATTTCTTTTTTCGTTTTTTAACTGACGAACCAGTGACGCGCCGCCTGTGACTATAGGTCGACGGGAACAGTCACGTATGGCGTCGCTGTTCGTTTCACCGAGAAATCGTGAGTTGGCATTCTTGCGCAGAACTACTCACGGCTCATTACTTACTTGGCAAACATGCAGCTGAGTGCAAAAATGGATTAATCATGGGCGATGTGAATTTTAATTTACTTGTTTCCTCTAGCTATACTAACCTCGAGCATATGACTTGTATTTATGGCTATGGGTTTCAATCACTATTATCTGTACGAACTAGCCGGAATCATTTTGTATCGCAGTCATTAATTGATCGCAACCTCACAAACTTTGATGACATCACTCACGCAAGCGTGATCGAGAGTGGTATAACCTATCACTTTCACGTATTGTTATATTTAGAAAGGCCCATCATTCATAGCAGCGTATCATGTCAGAGGCGTCTTTTTAATTTGTATGACTACTGTAAGCTCTTTAGAGATGCAGATTGGTCAAGTATATATGCTACGAATGATCCTGAGGAGTCGTTGGTCATGTTATACGACGTTATTTATTCAGCATTTGAGCATTCCACTACATTGCAATCATCTAACAGACGCTACTTTGCCTCCAGTTGCCCTTGGTTGTCCAATTTACTCATACAATCCCTTCGCAAGAAAGATAACATATATATATATATAAACATCAACCATTCAATGAAAGCTTAAAATTGCGGTATAAAAGATACTCCAACACCTTAGCCTTGCTTTTAAAGAATACTAAACAAAAGTATTATGAGTATTAATTTCAATTCTGTAAAAATGATACAAGCAGAATATGGCAGCTCCCAAACGAATTCTTCAATTCTGCCAACTTACGCAGCAAAGTGACGGCTGTTCGTGTTAACAACACTATTCTCATCAGTTCCAGTGGTGTAGCCAATGCTGTTCACGATCACTTTTCTTCTAGTTTCACCGCTTCTCCCTCTTCCTGCTATGCACCTCAGCTTACTCGTACTTCCCAATAATTTTTTTTTCGTCTTCCTACTTGTGCCTGCGAGGTTTGCTCGGTTATTTTAGGATTAAAAGCTACCGGACCTGGATTAGACAACGTTCGCTAAAAACGTATTAAATTTGTAAGATGTCTCGTTGACCCCATTCTCAGCCACATGTTTAACCACTGTTTCAAAACTGGTGCCTTCCCCGAAGAACTCAAATTGGCAAAAGTAGTGCCTGTCTTTAAGGAAGGTGATCCACTTAACATCGGAAATTACAGGCCCATATCCGTGCTTCGTTTCCTCCATAAAATCTTGGACAAGCTAGTCGAAGTAAGGCTATTTAAATATTTTTGTAAATTTAGTATACTCTCCTTATGTCCGTTTGGCTTTAGGGCTGATCTGCCCACTGACACAGCAATTGCATGTTTCACTGAAAAAAATTTGATATTTCATTGACAATGGTAACATCGCAGGAACTATATTTATTGACTTTTCAAAGCATTTTACAGCATTGACAATTTAATGTATTATGGAATAACAGGTCCTGCATTAACACTATTACAAGGCTTTCTTAATAGGTTTCATGTAGTTCCTCACAACATGTGTTTGTCTAGTCCTACCCCTATTATTATACATGTTCCACAAGGTTCGATTTTAGGTGTCATATCTTTTTTTTTTGATGTATATGAATGACTTACCCCTATGCCTTAACTTTTCTTCCTGCTTATTCTATGCTGATGATACGACTATTTTCTCTCATCATTTTGATTCTGCGACTCGTATCTAATCTTCAAGCTGACTTAACCTTTCCGGAAGAACAGTGCAACTCTAATAGACTCCCGATTAATCCTCCCAACACTTGTTTCATACTTTTTCATACACCTAACAAAGAACTAACTATTCCCTGCATCTATGTCAACTCTGTAGCCATTCCTTTAAGTGATCATACATCATTTTTAGGAGTTATAGTCGACACCCATTTGAAGTTTCACCCATATATCAATTCCGTTTGTGAAAAGATTTCATGTGGAATTAGGGCTTTGGTAAAATCAAGAAAGTACTTTAGCATAAACACACTTAAAGCGCTGTATTACGCATTCATAAACAGTCATCTAAGTTATTGCTTACATCATGGAATAATTCATATTCAGTTCCCATTTGGCCTCTGAAGGTACTACAAAAGCAAACCAAACGACTTATTATTTCCGCTACTCGACTGACGCCACCACATTCTATTTTCGCCCAGCTTAAGATACTGTGTAACTCTGAACTATATATTTACAATATGTGTGCGTGTCTTTTCTTTCTTTTTTGGTTTTTCATCGCATACTGATAATCAACATTTTTCGTCCCGCCATGTCATCTCATGCTAGCAGAACTAGATTTGCGTTCCATAATAACCTTTTGCTGCCTAAAATACATACTAATTACGGAAAAACGAGCATTGTTTTCTCATCCATTTCTCTACGGAACTCACTCACATCTGAACTGAAAGAACTAATGTCTACGTATTTAGGCGGAAGCTAAGAATGTTTTCATTCAATGTGCAACTGTCGCGTTCCGCTAACTTAGTTGACTCTGTGTGTTTCATGATTTTCTACGTAATCACTTAAATATTTGACGCTGTCTTAGGGAAGAGCAACATTTCTAAATTGTTTTTATTATTATATCTTTGCTTTATCAGCTCTCTAGAGCATTAACAAAGGGGGTCCTGCCTGCGGTTTGTAACCTTAGGACCTCCTTGAATATTTGCCTGTACTGCACATATGCTCTTATTTTTACCACTAATAAAGATTGACATTCAGATTGCGATTGAGACTTATCGATGAAATGAACAATGGCAGATGGCACCACTAGTAATTTCACTGAGAAGTCGTGCACAGTTATTTGAAACAACACGGTTGACTCGTGCCCCTGGGCTTAGCATTAGGCACAATGCACCGCACATACTTTGACCTGTGCCTAATTTGAACGCAATCGAGGTAGAGGCACAGTCGGTAGGGCTGTTTCCACCAGTTTCTTTCCCTTCAATTCACTGCATTCAGCCCTAGTCACCTCACAGAATATTGTCAACAACATTACAACGGCGTCGTCACGTTTATGTTGTGTCGCACAATGACCAATTAGGGTTATCCACGACCACGATAACCAGTCCTGGTCGGAATGAAGAACCATGGAATGTCTCATTCGATCGATAAGCCGACGGAACGCATTCGATCGATAAGGGCTGTGCCCCAATTCTAGTCAGCGTTGTAGACAGTGTTACGTTGACAACTAAAAAAAAAACAAAAAACAACCAGACCTTCGAGCCGAAGCCATGGATTGCATCTGGATCGAACTGTCTGGAAGACATCCTTGCGACATGAATCCAGCTCGCACCGACAAGAAGAAAGCTACTTTGCGTGTGCGAACCTAAGAAAACACGACGTCGCTTACATTAAGCGCTTAAGAAAGCATGACTACGTTCTCCTGTGGCCAGACAAACTTTTCCATCCGAGCAGTTCCAACTTTCCTGCTCAGCTGCCATCTTGTCGTTTGGAGAGCAAAGTAGCCAACATCACTTTTTTCTCCCTTCATTACTCTCTTCGCGAAGCTGTCTTCTTTTACCGGCTTCGTCAGAACTGGAGCGAGACTTGAGATATTACAGTGAACTCGTCTTTACAGCGTCAGGGCAGGGGGAGGGGGGGGGGGGTGCCGTGACTTGGCCGCGCCACTTCGTGAATGCTAAAAAAAACTCGTAACGCCGTCACCACTTAGTCCAGCAATGCATGACCAAAGGGAGAGCGGATCAGTCATTAGTCTCGCACAGAGTCTGGCAACTCGAAGGAAATTGCACTAAGACGATCGCAGCAAAGCACATCTGGAGCAGGGTTTGGGTACGGGCTAGTTGGCATTCCATTGCAAACAGCACTTACGGCGCGTACATAAGACAGATGGACCAAAACAACGACGAAGACAAGCGCTGACTTCCAAATGATTTTTATTTTGAGTAACACGCATATATACCGAGACACCCAAACAACCCCCCCCCCCCTCCCAATGCACGAACCGGCTTGAGTATGCATTCAACATTCAAAGGAACCATGACCGCCTCCTTGAGATGAACGAGCACGGATGTGCGACCTCAGAAAAGCAAGTTCTTTATCTGGTAATGCAATGGACGGCTTACTGGCCGAGTCACCTTCAGCGATCCAGGCTGCTTCAATGATAAGCCTAGTGTTTTCATTAGGATGCCAAGCTAAGATACTGTTTTTTTCCAAATAGCGGAATACAGCCAGACTGTGCGCAATGGACACCTAGAAACCCTTCGCGCCCTTTGCGCACTTTATTGATATGTTCTTGCAATCTAACGTTAGACATCTACCTGTCTGTCCTGTATAATACCGACCGCATTTCAAGGATATCTTGTAAACGCCTTTCGAACAATCTGTATACTTTTTTCTGTGATTGATGCTGCAAGACCTACGTACCTTAGCAACAGGATTGGTTCTAACGCAAGGCTGTGCAAGTTTTCTAGGTGCAGAGAAAACAACATCGATACCTGCTCTTTGTCCTATTCTCTTAAGTTTGTGAGAGATCCCATGAACGTATGGGATAACAGCTGTTCTGTTTCTTCAATCATGTACATGAGGCTCAGTGCTGTGAGGATCAGTGCTTAACCTACTACGCAACTTCTCCGAGACTGAGACAAGAAGGTTGCTAGGGTACCCTGCCACCATTTTCATTTCCAGTCCATTTTGGATTGCCAGAGTTTCTGCGACAACCTGTGCCAGCATAAAAAAAAAAAAATCTGTTAACGTTCTTTGTGCGCATTGCTCCTCCTAGATTTGACTTCTACTTAGTTTCTTCCTCACACGTCCAGTCATATCATGGCGTTTAATACTAATTGGGCTACTCTCATTTTATTGTATACGTATTTCAATGGCACGAATTATTATTTAGCAAGTATTCTATAATTATGTTTAATTTCTGTTATATATTATTAGGAGCTAAGTGCATCGAATATTCTCATATTTATGGACTCCCACGCTGCCCTTAGCAGATTACCGCGCAGTGAGCTTGATTCTCCACTTGTGCGCAGCATTAATGACTCTGCGAGCAAAATTACATCACGTGGGGTATCTCTCTTTGCTCAATGGATACCTTCCCACGTAGGAATCGCCGGAAATGAAGAGGCTGGTCGGCTGGCCCAAACTTGCGTCCATAACAACTGTTCTTGCACTGAAATTATGCGCAAGCTTGATCACGCTCGTCTGCTGATTCGCCGCCACCTACTCAAGCAGCATCCAGACCGGCGTGTCGCAAATGAAACGTTCCCGCCCCGTGTTCGCGTTGGAGGCTTACCTCGTCGCGCTAGAGCACAACTACTCAAACTAAGGGTTGGATGTGTGAACGTGTGGGGACGTTTATAGAGACAAGGACGTGTGGTTCGTCCATCGTATACGTCTTGCAGTTGCTGCGAGACACTTAAGCACCTGATATTTGAGTGTCCCGCTTTCAGTGCGCAGCGCACATCGCTAGTGAGGCACTATCACCTCCTTGGCTTGCGGCGTACGACACTCGGCGTATGCCTGTACTCCAGTGGCTGTGCGTCTCGACGTGAGCAGGCTCATTGCGCTCTGCTCGCTTTTCTAGAGTTAACTAACTTAGGTTCACGTTTGTAGCGCAGACACTATTTCTTCTATTTAACATTCTGCGGTAGCGTGACCTGCAGTGACCTGCACTACTGTGTGTGACCTGTACTGTGTGTTCTACTTTATTCTTTTAGACCTGTCATCTTGCTCTTTCTTCCACTTCTTCCTATCTTCGATTTCTATGTTTCTCTCAACTCCTCTCTGAAGAGTAGGCAGGCCTTGTGCCCCTGGCGATGGCAGTTGCCAGCCTGCTCCTCGCTTTCCTTTTCCTGTCAAATGTATATATGCTTTCAAAACAAATAACATGGATAATAAATAAAGTATTTAATTTTGCGTCTCATCTTGCTGATACGGTATTGTAACCTTCCACCTTACTCAATGCCCTGAACTGACACGTAAATAAATAAATAAATAAATAAATAAATAAATAAATAAATAATAATGAAACATTAATGAATGAATTAGGTTGAGTATTAATATATTAATATTAATATAATTAATAATATTAATAATTAATATTAATTATTATGGTGAAACGAGCCAGAATATTTTGCTTCAGAAACGCTGCCCCCTTTTTTCTTTCTCATTTTAACTAAGTATCTACGAAATAAACCGCATTAACGCACACACCAATACACCAGTAGCGGTAACCATGGTAACTGGCGAAGTAACCGAGCTCTGTCTCACTTTACTCAAACAGTGGAAGACGTTCGTGTGGAAGGAGAGTATTGCAACAGCACCAGCAGCAGCAGTAGCGAGGGAGTGGAATTTAAAATAGCGTGCGCGTGCGCAATCTAGGTCAGGCGACAGGGGAGAGTACAAAAAAAAAAAATCAAGGCACTTTATTAGTCTTGCCGACTTCATTTGCTCCCACACAGGGTCAACTGTCACGGGCTTTGTAAACTGCCAACACTCGCAGGGAACGAAGCACCACCATTAAGTTACGCAAAGACAGGGGGAAAAAAATTCAAATTGAAGGAGTGCACGAAGAGAGGCAGAGAGCGAAGCCTATGAAGCCGCCAATTCTCGAACTGCGAGAAAAGGAAAAGAAGAAACGAAATTGAAATGATAAAGAAAAGACAAGTATAAATCTGGAAAATAGAACGCAGGAAAACCGTGACTCCAGTCGGGCGCCATGCAGTCCAAATAAGAGTTAGAGCAGAGCAAGAGAAAAATGCCGAAATAGAGAAAGAGAGAGAGAAGAGAGAGAGAGAGAAGAGAGAGAGAGAGATGCAGCCAGAAAGCCACGCGAGAACGGCTGACGGTTCAATCTGGTGCTGGGCGTCGCATTGCAAAGACAGTCGGGAGAGGACAAACCGCGTCGATGGACTCCCGCTGACGAGACTGCCAGAAGGGAAAGGTTGGAGCGAGCCGAGAAATAGACGAAATACATAGAAACAAAGGGGGCGAAAATCTGCAATGGGCGTAGCTGCGGTGGCGACAACTGCCGGCGGCGGCGGCGGCGGGAGAAAATAGGAACTCCCGGCCAACGCACGGCATGCCAATCAGGAGAATCGCCCAACATTTTCGTGCTTGCTTCGCGTTATTCTCCCTAGAATCTACATAGCACAAACAATTTGTGAACGCGCATGACAATCAGTTGCGTTGTGCTTCGCTTTGCTGTTTTCAGATTTTATTTCCCGTTTCACTCTTCTCACAGTTTCAGGGAGGCCCAGAGAGTATGGAGGAATGGGCTCGTCACGTTGAAGGAGACTTTGTACCTCCTCCTCTTCTTAGTTTCGTTATTACTTTGTTTTTGTTTTTTTCAGTCTACACCTGCAGCTGGCGTCGAGGTTTGCGTGAGTCGGTTTCTTTCCAGAAAGCACGTACGTAACGTAGACCGCATGTCTTCGTTGCAATCTGGCGTAAGAGAGGCTGGAATGTGTCGGCTTCGGGGCCCGAACCTGAATACAAAGTCCACTGGGCCTTCGCCTCTCTTGCAGGGAGCGCGATATTTGCTTAGAAAAACGATATCCTAAATAACATGGAATCCAGTAAAAAAAAAGCACGCAGTTTATAAAGAAGCTAGCGTTGACCGCCCACTTGGCTTCGCTTACAAGAAACATGCTCAACGGCGCCCTCCGGCGCCATTTCACAAACGGCAAGCCGTTCTTTGTTTCTTTCTTCATCGTTCATATTCTTTGGGAAGAAGATCGGGGAAGGAAGGAGAGGGGGGTGAGGGTGATTGGGAGGGGACACGTGTTACTCCGGTCACGCTTTAACGGCTTTGACGCCTCAGTCTTTGCTCTGTGTCTACAGTTAGCTGGATTGCTTAACATGTGCGTTTTGCAAGCGACGTGAAGTCCGTGTTGCTAACCGACTTCCACAGTAGCTGCTGTTCGAAAAACCCTGTTCGAGGCGCATTTAGTTTCTTAGAACGTGGGTTACAACGTAAGAAGCGGCACGCCTACGCGACTGGCTATTTTGTGCGCACGCAAGAGTCAAAAGCTGGCTTTAGACGGACGGCTAGTTTCACGTCAACTTGCGTCTGCGAAGTAGGGGACACGTAACTTTCTTTGTGCTGTGACGTTTTGCTGTTGGCTAATCAGAAATTATGCAACGAAAGTTGGTTGGTCTCCGCTTTGGATAAGTTACGAAGAAACAAAAAAAGAACACCTGTGTAAATCCACATACTAAACCTTTATAATCTTCGCGCACTACTCTTAGAACGCCATACCTTATGATAAAAAAAAAGTATTATTTCGCGAAGGAAAGTGTCTGGGATTACGACATCCCATTGCAACATAGGTAGGCTTCACTGGCGTAATCACGACAAGTAAGGTAAAGTCCCTAGGCTGTTATAGTTGTGCATGACGCATACACTAAGCTGCTTAAAAAATGCCTTTCTACGCACAGATTCCCTTTTACGCCCGTGGTAAGTATAAAAAGTGCAGCTGTTCGTAAAAGGGGTACCGTACTGTCGCGCATACCTTTGTGCCAGAGAAGGTACAACAGACAGACAGACTGTCATTCATCAAACTGAACAGCTTGTAGTCTATGGTGTCAGCACAGGTTTAAGGTAGTTACAGTTTGTGTGTAGCTGTGTGCAGTGGCGTTGATGCCCGTGTGTGCGAAACTGTGTGTCTGTATGTGGTGTTCTCGTACTCTTTTCTGTGCTTTCCTCTTGCGCGCTTGGTGAACTGTGCAAACCTTTGGAAGTTATTTCACCCTTTTCTGCGGATTCCTCTCACTACTGTGCGAGAAGTTAGTACGTGTCTTCGTCCTGTTCTGTTGTTGTAATACGCGCTCTCTTGCGCTTTACCTCGAGTCACTGGGGGGATCGCTCTTAGATTTGCGTCAATGTTTCTGAAGACTTGGTGCACTTTGCTTTTCTGTTTGCTTTGGGACAAGAATTAGGTGGTACTGCCGACACGTTCTAACACGTTAGTTAGGTTAATGCCCCTCTCCCGTACCCTCCACCCCTCAATCGAAAATGCAGAAGGAAAAAGCTGAAAAAAGACATGAGGTGTTTGCTCTAACGAATGATGCTAAAGCCGACGGGAGGTATATAGCGAGACAACCATGTCCGCCCTGGCTGTCTCGACTTAGTTAAAGAAATCACATTGAAAGGCGTTGTTACAAGTTGTTAAGCTACGAATGAACAATCGAGCAGTGGTTGTTGTAGAGCTGCTAGTCGGTTCGGAAATTAAGAAAACAGCCACACTGAAGCAAGTAGATGCCAAGAAAGACAACGGAATTGTAGCTGTTTTTCCTGTCTTTCTATTTGAAAGAAACCCTGTTTCCATGCAACGCCACCGCCATCATCATCATCATTATCATCATCATCGTCGTCGTCGTCGTCGTTGTTGTTGTTGTTGTCGAACCATCAAAAACATTCAAAAAAGCGTTCAGCTGCGACATTCCGAATACACAGGGAAAAAGTCGACTTCGTGTTACTTGGTGATTCTTTGTGCTTCGCGACGAGTGTGATCCTTCAACCATCAAGCCGTAGAGTTACAGGTTGTCTCGCGGAACTAGAACCAAGTTTTAGAAATAGAGCGCTACGCCTTAGACAATGAGACCAACGGTACAATGATCGTAGTCGGCTTGAGTTAAGGTATTTCTGAAGTGCGATTAGTTCGCCATTTAGTTAACTTTAATTACTCGAAATCTAAAATATCTGTTTTCGGGCATACATCGCATTCATCAAGTTGTAGAGCCTGCTCAGAAACTACGAACGAAGTTACTTCTATGACCGGATTTCTTACGTGGTTCTTTTCTTTGTTTGCATATCGAAAAAGCCCGCGATATGTGTAAACAAATTACGCAAGGGGGCTTGGGCGCGTCTAGATAGCAGCGCCCAAAAGAAAAAAAAAATGATAAATAAAGAAAAAAATTGCAAGTGTGTTTACATCCATATTCAGCGTCTACCTGTCTCGTTATTTAGGACTGTGGCCGGTCTCTATCTTCACAACGAATGTGCTTATGTATGCGGCACGCTGTTGCCGATCGCTATTTTTCTTTTGGATACGCATGCGGCCTGCTCGTAACCGCGAGTAAACGTAATATTGCCGCGCGAATGGCTGCTGGAGGCAATTTGCGTCGTGTATTCGCGGGGCTATCACTCAAGCTTGGGAAAAAACTATTTATGTGCCACGTATTGAGCAACAGAAAGGTGTAACGGGAGTTTTTTCATGTCGGTTCTACAATTTTTTCTCATTTGCACTTTTTTATCTAATTATAATATATGAGAGCTGGGTAATTATTTAAGGATAATTATGTAATTAGGCGGAATGCAAAATAAATTGAGTGCCTCCAAGCGACGGCAAACTACGTGAACTTGGTTCTGTCCAGTTACGTGTCATTTGCATATTCTTAAGCTTTGGCTCAGGTTACGCGAGAGACCCGGCATATTATATATATATATATATATATATATATATATATATATATATATATATATATACACACAATCACTCACCTCGACCAGGAGTAGTCGTACCATCGCTGCACTCTCCTCTGCATTTGGTGAGGGACCTTGTGGTGTCTCATGTACAGCTTGGCACCGTCCTGCGGGCAGACAGAGGATGACGACGCGAATTCGTGAGACACCAGTGAGAAGTTGGGATCGCGCTACAGCAAGCCGCGCGTCGTTACTTTTATGACGCTACTATAGAAGCTACAAGAGCAGCTTGGTCTCGTTCGTTTTCCATCCTGCTAACACCAGGCTAGTAGAAGCGCTGCATGTCAGTGTCTGGCAGTATAAGTAGCTTCCGTCTGCTTCGCAGCGATGCTAAGATACTTTTTTTTTTTTTGCGTACGTTAAAATGTACGCCAACTAAACAAGAGACTTTGACGCGAGGTCTGTTCTCGCGTTCCTCGTTTCCCTCGTTGCTGAGCTTCTTATTCACCTAATGCCACGCGAGGTCTTCAGCATTTTCTTCATCATACTTTTTCTTTTGATGCGAGGTTTCTTCCTGGGTTGCGAAAGACAACCTGACGCTGTACGATTGCTGTCCGAATATGCCTGGTGTAATATTGCGAGTAATACTTTGCTGGCTATCACCGTTACTGTTTTCTCACTTTCTAAGAAACGGCGAAGCTTTTCTCGTTTTTTTTTTTCGTTATACAGAATTACCAAGCAGTAAGGATTCAGTTACCGACGGACAAAGAAGACAAGAGATGACTTCTAATGACGCTGCCACGCCACGCAAACCATGCTCACAATGCGAAGGCTGTCGCGATTTTCCTCCAGGATCCGGTGAAACGCCAGCGAGTCGCCCTACTTAGCGACAGCGTGGCATGGCAAAAGCTAAATTCTGTGATTTGATCCTGGAAGGTCTTTCTGTTTAACTAACATATCTGGGCGCATCGTCACGTGGTCGCTCGTGGGTAAACGGTTGGCATCTGAGGAAATGCGCCAATATTGTCGTCCTGCTTACAGGTCCAACCGTTTTTATATTATATCGTGGTACACGATTACACGCATGAACAAACAAAACTGTAAAGTGGATACAACGTGGGTAACACGCACTGCATCGTACAGTCGTGCTGTTACTATTTCACCCAACAACAAACCTTGCTAAAGTATACGAGGTCAACCTCCGCGATAGTCTAGCGGCTATGGCGGTGCGCTGCTGAGCTAGAGGTCGCGGGTTTAATCCCGGCCGCGGTTACCGCATTTCGATAGCGGAGACATCAAAAGAAAAACGCTCGTTTATTTAGATTTAGGTGCGTGTTGAAGAACTCCAGGCGGTCGAATTTAATGCGGAGTGCTCCGTTACGGCAAAAAAGGAAATTAAATTATGCGGTTTTACGTGCCAGAACCACATTGTGATTATGATGCACGCCGTAGTGGGGGCATCAAAGATTTGGACCACCTGTGCTTCTTTAACGTGCTCCTAAACCTAAGTACACGGGTGTCTTCGCATTTCGCCTCCATCTAAATGCGGCCGCCGTGGCCGGGATTCGATCCCGCGACCACGTACTCAGAAGCCCAACACCATATATCCACTAAGCAACCACGGCGGGTTACCGTTACGGCGTGCCGCATAGTCAGATTTGCGGTTCTGATACGTAAACCAGCAAAATTTAGTGAAATGCGAAGTCGATCGAAAAAAAGAAAGAAAAAAAAAAGTCTTCCGGGCCAGTAATTGCGCGCCTTTGTCACGAAGCCAAATTTGTGGCGTCATTTATTAAACTGTTCACGGGGAAAGGTAGGCGGGCCAGATGTCAGGCTATTACGTTACTTTACTTTATCAGGCTTCAAGGCAGGCCTTAATCAAAGCCGATTTGATAAAGCCTGTGCTATTGTAAGAGTGCGCGGCCATTCTTTCCGCACGCCTGCGCTCTTTCAGACACAATCTTTAATCCCATACGTGGGCTATGCTTTTGTGAACGCCTAACTCTTCTTTTTCAAGCGCAAGCCTCCGTTAAGATATATAATACATGTTAAGCTTACATTAAATCTGCTCTCAGTATCGAAAGGCATACCTATGCTTCCGACGATTTGGTCCATTTCTGTTTCAGTTTGTTTTCATCGATACATAGAAAAAATGATAACTGTCGCAGTTGTAAAGTTACCATGCCTTTTACGATGTGTACAGTCGTCCGCGACACTCATTTATACGCCCTGTTTTCACATGTTTTTTACGCTTTTATACTTTCCGAAGGACTTCTGAGGCATCATGCACCAGACTGCGGCGCATTGGCTTTCCCATTTGCCGTGAAATGCCCCAGTCCAAGGCAGCGTTCTGTTTTTTTTTTATTTCGTCGGACATCGAACTAATCTCTACAGATGGGCGGTCCTCGCCATAACAAACAGTCGTTGCACCCTGCCTTCTTGTTCAGCTTAGTGACCCACGGTCAGGGAAGGAACCACTTAATCAGGAGCAAGTCAGCTATAGCCGAGGCTGTTCCGTTCTCCTCCTCGCCATTTTCTCCCATCATCCCACTTTCCCTTTCGTCCTTGCTTTCCTCCTCACTCTTTCCCACATCCTGTTTTTCCCTCAACGACAGAAACACGCCGCCGTCGGTGACGGCTGCAATCAACGGTCCGTAAGGACCTCCGAGCTCCCGACGGACTACAAGCTGCCCCCTCTTCTCTCGCCACCCTCACGCCCCCTGACGGCCGCCGTCGCCATCGTACGCTGAGCGCGACGCACTTCGGAACCTCGTCAACGGACCCCTCGGCGCCCAAGGCGCAACGCGCGATTGAAAGGCCCCGGCTCCTCCCGATGTCAGCGTTTATTCAATTGAATGGCCAATGTCACCGGGGAGAAACGCTGACCATTGATGGCGGTCGCTCGTTGGCGGCGCACGGGTCACTGTGCAACGGCAGTGACAGCTTGCACCTGGAATCAGTTCTCCTCTCTCCCACTTCCTCCTTCTCGGCACCCTCCTTCCAGTGAGCGCCGGGACAGTAAAAAGAAGGAAAATAGAGAAGGGCAAAATCGTGGCTGCGAAGGGCCAGCGCATCGGAGGATGGGGAGCCCCGCTGCTAAACACCGCGAAATCGTTCCACCAGGGCCGTCCTGTCCCGACGGGTGGTGGGGCTTTATTCGATTTGCTCATCGGAATGCGGTTTGCGTCTCTCCGTACGTACTCGCGATGAGGCGCGGTATATGTTCGGCGTGCCTCTTCATCCGTGCGTAACAGGGAAGCTTCCGCAACGGAGGAAAATGAGGGAAAGTGTGTTACGGGCCCTGTGGCCCCTGAGGCTCGGTAACTCGTCGTTGTAAGCGCAGTAGTTAGAAGAAAAAAAAAAAAAAGAGAAAAGAATGACAGCGTCAACGTTCAACTGCATCGCTACATTGGACACGATTAGAGATTTGCTACGTCTGGCCAAACGACACGATCCTACCGCTGCAATCACATAACTGTATAGGCAGGCGCGGGATTCCACCGAATTTAGGGGTAACGCAGTGAAAAAAAGTTTGGACTTGCTTTTTCGCAGTGGTTATGACCCGTTTTATATTATAGCACAATACAAGCCTAAAGAAACTACAGAGTAGGAAAAGACCAGGAAGTCGGCGAAGTTGTAGTTAACTTTACTAAACAATGACGTAAACTTGAAGAGCACTGAATGAATTATCGATGCAAACTAAGTTCACGTGACAAACTCCACAAGCAATACAATACAAATGACCCCGAGGATAAAATGGATGACAACCGCCAACTCAACCAAGTATTCACCTTATGCAGCGCTTAGTTTAAGAACGGTACCACGTAAACTTGCTTGGCGGCTATCTGATAACTTACTCCACTTTGCATGAAGGAATGGGTTTAAACGATGGCTGGCATGCAAGGTAGTTAAAAAAAGGCATGTGACAGCTCACCAGGAGACTTATTTTCAGTAACAGCACTCCACAGCCAAGCTTTGCCCTTGTTTAGGAGTAAGTGCGATTAGTAGATAACGTCGGTCTGTTTCTCTTGGTCAACGACATTATTTCTATCCTACGAGTTTATAGCTGTCAATGAAGCAGCTAAGGTAAGCTAAGCTCCAATGTCAAGGCATCCTGTACCTTCACTACAAAGGGGAACGGATACGGTGCTACTTCAGCTAGTCCTTTCAGTTTACAGTTTAGCGTCGCTTAATTTGGAGCTCACTCTCATTGGACATTCGTTCACTGTGCGTTCGCTTCAAAGACTATTTGTATTTGAAGACTCAATGCCTAATCATCTTACAGATAGCAGTACAACACTAAATACAGGTACTTGTGTCAAGGTCATCATCGTCATCATCAGCATCATCACATTTATGTCCACTGCAGGACGAATACCTTTTCCAGCGGTCTCCAATTACCCCTCTCTTGTGCCACAACTAGTCCAGGTGGCACACCTGGTCCAGGCGCGCCAAAGAATAGTAGATTTAAGTCTATCATGTTAACCCTCAAAACGCCGCTACTAACTAGCCGGCACACTTCCCACCCGGTCTGGGTTGTTCATTCCATCATCATTTCGCCTCAATCCCACCCCCTACTCTGCACCCGTCAAAACACCCTCCGGCAGGACACAGGTGCGCTTATTCCACCGTGTGCCTTGCTCAATGCTCGCGCCTTACTAGAGGGCAGGGAGTTGTGCCTACGAGAGACAGTCTGGCAAGTTCACATTCCACCATTGGGAAAGCTAGAGTGCATTTGATGGAACGCGAACAAAGTGAACGCATATTCGAGCGCTTGAAAAGCTGTCGGCCGGAGTGGGCATATAGAGCGGCTGTCACCTGTAGATGAAACTGGCCGCACTATTTGTTATATGCCGCACGTCCGAAAACTGTCCCCTTCCATGGGACGGAGTGCTAATACTCCCAGTGCTCCCACAAGGAGACGAAGACGTTTCGGTCGTAAGGCCAGGAAAAGTCCGTCCAGCCTTACAGACGGAAAGTTCTCTCTTGCTTCCGGGAGCCGCGCTTTATTACAATGTCACTCACGCCCAGCTACGGATACTGAGTACACGACAACAGAGAGAGAGAGAGAGATAAGATAATGCAGAGAAAGGCAGGGAGGTTAACCAGAGGTAGTTCCGGTTGGCTACCCTGCGCAGGGGGAAGGGTTAAGGGGGATGAAAAAGACAAACAGATCTCCCCCTTCCACGACAACAGGTCTCACGAAACAACCTATGAATAGATGGCGGATGTTCGCAAGGAGGTGGAAATTCGAAATTATCATCACTGGTGAAAGAAGAGATTTCTCTGGAGCCAACGTTCCCACGAAACATTGGATAAATTTATACGCGACATTGGTGTTGCCGCATACATAAAACGCGTATGTAAAGCATTATACCTCATGACAAGCATTGGTAAAAAAAAAAGCATGAGCGGAGAAAAAAAAAAGGCAAACTCACCAGCAATCGTTCAAACTCCAGGCGGCTTGCATTTCTGTTTGTAATTACATTGCCTACTTGACCTGCGAGAAGAAAAAAAATATATAGCGGGTAAGGTATCAACAGTGCTCAAAATGTGCGCACGACGTCTTTTTTATGACAGCGTCACATACACTCACGGGGCGGCACTCAACGGGCTGCAGATGGTCCACAAATGAAAAAATAAATGAGACGAACTAAGTAATCAGAAGCCTCATGCAATAATCGGGAGTCTAAATGTGTCGCATTCAGGAATTGTATAAGGGGCTCTGCGAGCTTAATCCCGTCTAGACGCATGACCAGTTTGGGAAACATAATGTCGTCTAGCGTCTAGCGCATGGTGATCCCAGTGAAATGCCTGTGTAGCGAGGACCAACTGCAACCAGCGACAGTACTCCGGGAACTAATCCTCCGGGAATGCAATTATTTCTTGTGCACAGTATTCCGACGTGTCGCATCCTTCTTTTTTTTCATTTCGTGAGTGCCGGTCCATCTACACACACAGGTGCTCAGATGCAAGATTCATCAGGCTGGGCTTTGCCTGTACCTAGATGCTGCACTGTAATCTCTTAGCACACTCCGGAACGGACCATTGTCGCGCTTTAGATAAGAGTGTTCTGTAGACAGAGCCATACGCTACGGTCTATAGTGTTAATGGGTAACGGTCACTTAGTATCCTGCCATTGAATACGCGTAGCTCATATGTGGTAAGAAAGAGTGACAGGCTGTTTTCATAGGCGTAGATGTTTGACCAACTCATCATACCAGCTTTTTTCTTTCTCTCTAATAAATCTCGAGAAGATTACGAGTTACGCTTCTTCTCTCTTAGCGGTTGGGCAAGTCTTCTTACAGCATGAAGTGCATACCGTACGTCTGGAATTATAACGTTAATGGCGCGTGTCAGTGGCTTGCAGTGCGCGTGCGGGGAGAGGGTGTTAGGGGGTGCATGCGAGCGGGCGCGTACGTGTCACAACGAATACGTAACGCGCATGTTTTAACCAGTGATCGCAAAGTACACCGCATGTAGCAGAGTGACAGCGCAGTCTCAGTCGCAGTTGTAGAGACAGAAGACATTGAAATTTAGCTTTCCTACGCAACTATGCCGCTTTGCCACTGTTAGCCAACAAAATAACGTGTAACAACAGCAAGCGACGCGAGTGGAGAGAAAGAGTACTCACCTACAATTGTTGCAAAAATGAAGACGCCGATGAGATAGCACAAAATAGTGAAAATGTATCTGCAAAGAAATAAAAAGAGAGAAACACAGAGGATATGAATTAAAAAAAGGCGCGAATAAACATTGCACACAAATGTCTTTTCTTTTTTTCTTTCTTCTTGAATGAGTAAATCTCACTCAAGCACAATACGAACGATATGGAACAGACCCCCCCACCCCAAAAAAAAAAAAAAAAAAGGAAAGAAACAGCAATATTTTGGTTGCAGCACGGGAAAGGCAGGGTTGCAAGAACGTAAAACGTTAGTGCTCCTGCGCTGTAAAATACTTTGCACCATTAAGATTGTGTACGTGTGTAAATTGGTCTATAACTCACATCCTTACACAAAATTTTGGGTGTAAAGGTGTGAGTTATATACCTATTTACACCCGTATTTACGTTTAAAAGTGTAAATTATTTTACAGTGCGCTGCGTGCTTCTATGTTATTGTTCCACTGTCTGAACTGCTCTGCGCCTTGAAGAATGTCCAATCAACTATCCCACCAATTTGTGCTAGAACGATGTATGAGAGGAAAGGCAGGAAAGAACAGAGCGAGTCAAGCGTTAACCAGGGCAAACGCCCGGTTCGTTGTCCTGCACTAAGAAAACTGAAAGAGTATTAAACGCTAGGTTAAACGCAACGTTGAGAAAGGGATTGTTCCGACATGCACGGTGAGTTGCGTATTCATTTGTGCCATCCCACTGCCTTAGGAAGCACTTACGTTGCAAATGATGTGCCCAAAGTTCACCTCGCCCGTGAAGCTAGAGGAACAATTCTTTGGCTAGTATCTATGACTCAGTAGACTGTCGTTCTTGCTGCACCGATCAAATCGGCATACGACAACCGTGGTTCAGAAACGCGAACCGGCATCACGTCAGAAGCAGTAAAATGCCGTGGCCGCTGATGTATACTATACATTGGCAGACTGGGCGAAGCTGCATAGCTTTCAAGAGGCGTGCCTCAAGGCTTTATTAAATTTCCGAGTCCCAAAAGCCAAAATCGCACGCGAAAGGCGATATGAGACGTAAGGGTTTCACTGCAACGCGTTAATCTCTCTCGCCATGTTGCTTTGGCCCTTGATGCGTTCTGACTTCGGCTTAGGGTGCGTATATGCATTCTTCAAATAGCCTTTTCAGTATCGTCACCAGCCCAACTTTGAGCTGAAAAGACAAACCGACTGAGTTATTCATTGTGCTTACACGTACGTATACATTGAGCTGGAAACGCTCGAAATAAACGTTCTTTCGTGCACGGTTGAAAAGAAAAAAAAATCAACCCGGGGAACACACACACACACACGCACACAAAAGTAATCTCATGGTGACCCCGGACAGACGGTGTTAGGACAGGGCGAGGTTTAGGGTGTTTCGATGTTGGAGTCGCAGCGTCCCTCTGCGAAGACAGGCATGCATATATAGGCACCCCTGTGGCGAAGCTTTCAAGCGGGAGCACTGAATCGGGCCTTTTGCGAGACCGCGGGGAGTCGCCGTGTGCGAGAAGTTTCACCTACATCTGGCCGGATTAGCAGATTAGAAACTAAACATGCTCGCACCGCTCGTTCTACGTACGTTCCGGAAAAAAAAATAACTAACGGAACGGAATGGAACAGAACGGAACGGGAGATAATTCACAGCATCGTGCATAATTCACAAGACGGAGAATGGAGCGTCCGGCTACGCATGCGCTGAGCGACCAGAGATGGCTATCATCTCTCCGCGTAAGCGTGTCCGCCGGGAGAGGAAAGAAAAAAAACGAGAAAGGCACCCGGGCTTGAATGTATAATGAAAACATCACGAAGAAGCAGCAACCACCGACTCTCTCTCTCTCTCTGTGACTAGCACGCGCGCGCGCGCGCGTGTTTTGTAGTATGCATGTATGTGTGCCTCATTTATCAAGCTGCAGGTATCACCCGTGGCCATATGCGTATACAATATGCGTACCGACCAGCGAGGCAAAGAATGAACCCGGCGCGGGTGGGTGCGCGCGCGTTCCTGCCGCGAGCCTCGTGGTTAATTAACGAGGAATTTCCGCAAGATAACAGCGTATCCGCGCTATTGTAGGGATTCGTGTACCGGCATCCCAGGTCCCGACGATCGTCGAAGAAACCTCGGCCTGCATGCGTCTGTGCGTCTACTCCTCACAGAAATCGTGTGTCCGGGTCGCTCACGTGTTGCTCTGGGGTTTAGAGAGCGAGA
Organism: Dermacentor andersoni; assembly: GCF_023375885.2. Classification (NCBI taxonomy): domain Eukaryota; kingdom Metazoa; phylum Arthropoda; class Arachnida; order Ixodida; family Ixodidae; genus Dermacentor; species Dermacentor andersoni. The sequence goes on from NC_092816.1 coordinate 42,952,388, forward strand.
GAGAGAGAGAGACAGAGAGAGAGACAGAGAGAGAGAGAGAGATTGTACACAAAATTTACGAAGTTAGTTGTCTGAAAAAGCGCCGGGGAAAAAAATAAAAGAAGGTGCACGGTTGGGCTGTGTGGGCAGTTTGAGCCGGCTGTTTGAGCGCAATCTTCCACATCAAACAACCTGCTCTGTACGCAGTTCATTTAAATTAACGAACTAAATTAAAGGGGGGAAGGTGGGATGGGATGGGGGGTGTAAGGTTCTCATACTGCGCGGGCGGTTATGAGGGACGCCGCATAGTGGAGGCCGTAGCGATGTCGTTTCGACCACCTATAGGCTTCTTCAACGTGCAGCAAATGCACGACGCTTCAGCGGTCTTTTTTTCTCCCTTTTTTTTACCATTCTGTTCATTCTATGCATAATGTGCAATGCGGTGGCATCCGCCGGTCGGGAATCGAACCCGCCGCCATTCGCAAAGCAGCTCAGCGCCATGCCCACTGAATTACCGTGACGGATCCCGTTTTAACTACGCACTCGCGAGAAAAGAGCTTGGTACTTCGTTGAGTTGTATTATTGCAGTTGTATTGTTTTCCTCTGTGCTCGTCGAAAAATAAGTACTTGTGCGCAACGTATCTCATACCGTATTTGTTTCGTGTATATGCGACGTGCCGGCTTACGCATACGCATATTTTGCTCCGAGTATAGGGTTAGGAATGCTGCTTTGCTTTGAAGCAGTTGCGCTGCGAGAAAAGGCCCAGAGGGCCATCATTCAAATAATTCCTCTGCCCTTTATTCGTGTTTATCGTTTCGAGGGTGAAAAACAAATAAAAGTAAAGAAAGGAACAAGAATGTGGAGGTATTAAGGCCTGTACATTTGTTTCCATTTATGATTGTGAGCGCGGGGTTCGGTAGTGAGCTCAGGGCTCCGCGAATATACGAATTAACACAAGGAGTATACTCCTTTGCTGAGGACGTCATATGTGAATTAACCCTAATCTTATAAGGGTTAGACCATGCACGAGGTACTCTGATGCCGAGCGTTTCACGCGTCCTTGACCGAATTGTTCCTCTCCTTCACTTTTTTTTTTTTTTGCGAGATCTCACCTATCCACCACTGTTGTGCTTAAACACACATTCCAGGCAATATACGGCGGAATAAGGGGCAGTACATAATCTAATCGCCAGAAAAAGGTTAAAAAAAGAAAAAAAAAATAGAGATCATATCGTTCTCTCCGCCTCTTCGTAAATTTCTCTCCGGGCTTCCGCTTTCACACCGGACGCCATCAGTACAATTTTCGAACTTTTCTTCCTTTTTTTTCTCCATCGTTTCAAGTTCGATTTAAATCAAGTCTTTCGTGACCAGAAACACAGGCGAACAAGACGAGATGGCGACAAAATCAAGCTCACAAATAAATGAATGAATGAATGAATGAAAGAAAGGATACGCTTCTCTTTTTTTCTCTCCTTCCGCCGTGTCTACTCTCAACGCGACCCACATTTCGTGATAGCCGGGTCACGTATTCGCTGGCCATTTAAGACCCGCGCACACTAACAGATATAAATCTGCGCGACGACATCGTCTCGTTGTTCGTCTGGTCATTCACTGCCCCCTCCACTGCTCGCGATCCCATCGACACAAAGCCAAGAGGCTCTTGCACACTTATGTGGGCCACACCAAGGGAGAAGTGTCGACGAACGGGGCAAAAGCGATCGTCCTCCCGACCGGCTCGCAATGGAGCGTGTTCGAGAAGACGGGATGAAGGAGGGGAGGGGAGGGGGGGGGGGGGTTGGAAGAGAGGCGTGATAATGGTGGCAAACTGCGCTGTCGGGAAAATCCCCCTCTACTCCAGGACGCCAACACTCTTGCCGGAAGACA